>NC_054837.1:30835-36090 GCF_018345385.1 Vulpes lagopus | reverse complement strand
TATGATCTCAATGCAGACATTGCAAACGTCCTTGTTCAATGAGAGTGTAGTTCGGGGGCCTAGCTCTCATCAAAGAGTCTAGCAGTCATCTGCCGGCAAAGCATACACACTTCGAGAGTGGACTTATGGTCAGTCCCTCCCACATCTGCATGCACGTACTATGCGCTCCTAACTGGCCTAGCCCCGATGCGTGCCTGAAGTGTTGTGAGAGGTAAGTGGAAAGTTACCGGCCAGAAAGACTAGTGCATCCAAGCTCAACCCAGCGATTTCCTAGTTTTTTTCCTGTAGTGAGCCGTGTGCTACATTCTAATGTCATACGATCGAGAAGCTAGCTGAAACGCCTGTCCAAAAGCAACTTACTTCGGGACAGTTGAGCTCACCCTCCGTCACTCACAGTTGCACATTCCTGCACGAAAGAGTTTCCAACATCTGCACCATCAGCCATTTGTCAGAGGCTTGTGAGAACGCAAGTGGAATAAGCAGACCTGGAGGTTGTCTCCACTGCAGTGGCGTGGTTTTCGGGTACCCTCCTAGCTTAGAAACACTGTATACGTTCTCACTGCCCGAAGAACGCAGCTTAGTTGAAGGTGGCTTGTAGGCGTGCTTCCTTTTGCGAGCTGAATTCAGGGCAGGACCCTCACCGCATTCTGACTGCCCGTAGATGATGTAGTCCCGCATCCCTATGTTAGGTGCCGAAGGGGTGTGTGAAGAGCATGTTGAACTGACAGGATTCTCCTCAAGTGTATTTGATCTCAATGCAGACATTGCAAACCCCCTTGTTAATTTTGGCTCTCCTACCCCCATAAAATTTAAGCAACTCCCGCAAACCACCTCCAAGTTGGTTAGGAAAAGCCTCCCACATCCTGCCGATACCCCGGCCCAACGGGCCTACCCCGAGCCCAAAATGTTGTGGGGGTAAGGGGAAGTCCTGCCACAAACTATCCCCAACTAAAACCCACATTTCTTTATTTCTTTTTGAGGGGGGTCACCCAATTAAAAAGGGAGACTACAACCCTTTCCAAACAATTTACTTCAATTTTACTCCCCCCTCATCCCTCCTTTCAATGCCCAAAAATTTTTCCAACATCTACCACAGCCTTTCAAGGGGCTTGTAGAACGCAAGGGAAAAGCAACCTGGGGGGTTCCCACTCAGGGTGGTTTCGGTACCTCCGGTTTAAAAGTTCTTCTCCCCGAAACCAGCTATTTTAAAGGGGTTGTGCTCTTCCTTTGCGGCGAGTTCAGGCAACCCTCCCCATTTTGCGCCCAAACTAGCCCCCCCCTTTATTGGGTGCCGGAAATTTTGTAAACTGTGAATTCAATTTCCCAAGTGATCTGTCTCAATGCAGACATTCCCAACTCTTGTTCAATGAGATTACGGGGTCCTGCCCCTCAAATTCAATTGGGGGGGGCCCACGGGGGAACGGCGGGTTGTTTTTTGGTCCGGCCCCCCCCCCCCCGGGGTCTCTTTCCCCCTTCCTCCTCCTCCTCCTCCACCCCCCCTCCTCCTCCGCCCCCCAGGGCCCCCCTCACCTCCCGCCCCCATTTTCCCCCCGGGGCCTTTCCCCTTCCCCTTCCCCCCCCCCCTTTTCCCCCATTTCCTCCGCCTCATTTTTGGCTTTCCACCCCCACCATACCAAAGATTGGGACCACCAAATCCAGCTCCCCAACCTGCTCACATGACACCGGTTAGGGTTTTAAAGTCACCTCCCATCCGCACTTATCAGGGGAAAGGGGAATTGGGCATATCATCGGAAAAAAAGAAATAATTAAAAAAGTCTGAAGAGGGGTGCACACAACATCTCAAAATTTTGTCCAAGAATTTACTTTGGCTGACCCACAACCCATCTAAAACCCCTTGCTTGATCATTAAAAATAAGGGGGACTCACCTCAAACCCAATACACACTGCCATAACCCCATTCCCCTACTGTCCCATCAGGGGGCTCCTCAGGGGAAAGGTTTGCAAATCGGGAAAAAGAGAGTACGGGGCCATTCGGGGCAGGGTTTTCCCCCAACTCAATGCGCCTCACTATTCGGGCATTCCCCGCACCATCATTGAGGTAAACAGACCCGGGTATTTGTCCCCCCCAAGCTACCACCCCTCGCCCAACCGCCTTTTTTCCACACTTTGCAGGGGTAAACATAAAAGCCGGCACGACAGTGCAGCTTTCCCCACACCACCCCGTCCATTCCTCAACCCTCCCTGGAGAACCTCTAGGGCCTAAAACCATTAAAGACAGTATGCCAAACCCACACCAATTTGACAAGCTGCACCAGTTGGCAAGAAACATCTCATTTTCCCATACGCATCAACAGGGATTCATGGCATTGATCCAGCTCTCCAGAGGAAAGGCTATTGGGTTTGATCATGCTCACACTTCTCATAACTCCCCAAATTCCAAACGATTTTGATTCAAATTCGGGCGTCAACACCAAAATCAATGAGATCCGTCAATGTTGGGCGCAGATCAAAATTGCGAACCCAGGGAAGATCTACTATGGGCAGGTTACCATCACTGAATCTGCTGCCAGCATTAGCCTGTCAATATCTATCAATGAAAGCTTCTCGAGACGGTGCATGGGACACTAAACCCAATGCAATTCATCCATAATCCCTTTCTGCTGTTCACCACACCCATATCCATCTGTGTATTTCTGAACAGTCAGCGATTCCGGGTTTTAAATAGTTTGTAAATTTCAGTTTCTACACACTTTATAATCCACTCGTGTTTTTTTTAATTAAAGCGTTTTAATTCCTTTCCCTGTTCACTGTTAATGCTGAATCCATATTTATTTTTATAAGCTTCTCCCCCCCTTTTGCTCATGAATTTTTCTGTTGTCATGAAAGTAAGAGTGGAAATTAATACATTTAGTTATTCTGTAATGTCAGGAATTTTTCAAAAAAATTAAAAGGGAAAATGGAGCTTTTTCTTTGTGAATAGAATAGAATTTTTTTTTTTTCGTGATTAATTTTAGTGTTATCTGTCAAATATTTCAGTTGAAAAAAATGGCGAAGGGTGGCCATCATCCTGCACCAGGATTGCCTGCTGCTGGCGTTACTAAGAAGAATCACCACACTGCTATGTCTCACTTGTGCAAACCTCACCGAAGGTGGGATGACCTCTGAAAGACTTGGGACAATAGAAGGGCATCCGCTCTTTCCTCCAATTTTTCCTGCCGGGTCAGGTTGACCAGCGGGGAATCCTCACGCTTCCAGTACTACATCTAGCCAGCCTTGTTTGGGATTCGTTTGGTTTGGGAACCAAGTTTTCTTACCCTGTATCACCAGAGTAGAAACACCACAGCTTTAAAGTTTTCAAACAACAACAATTTTCCAGATACTCGAGGGGAGACCCTCTTAACCACAAAACCGATTCTTTGGTTAAGACAAAGCACTAGCTTGGGGGGAAATGCTGCCTAAGGGCCAAAATCCAAGAGTTTCACTGCCTCTGTGGAGGAGGAGATTTTGGGTTGCTGGGGGAAAGGGCCTCTCCTCCCTTTTTTACCTCCCAAATTTAAACAACGCAAGAAATTCAATTCTTTATTAGAACTTTTTAGATCAATTTTCCCCTCCCCATTTAGCGGCCGTGAACTATTAGAGGGGGTACAGAATATGACATTGATGATAATGAAATTGATAAAATGAATAAAATTTTTTAAGACATGGTGTTGAGGAAGCACTGATGCCAAGATGATTTATTCTAATGATCGGATAAACAATGCTAAATGAGAGTTTTAAGAAATTGTTTGAATTGAACACCTGCTGGGTATTGCTGAAGCAACTATAAACACTGTGAGGGTAACAGAAGAAATCTAAAGCAAAGAAAGAACACTCGAGTCGAAAAGACTATCAAGGAGGGAGGCACTGGGGTACGAACGTCGAAGAAAAATTAGAAGGGCAGCTGGATGAATATCGTCAAGGTATCAACTCAGGAGACACTGGGAAAAGATTCAGTTCCAACTTTGCTGTGGAAATGACTTTCTTGTGATCAAGCAAAGAGAAAGGCAAAAAGAAAAAGTTTCTTCTTGGGGGTTTTTGTAAAGGACTAATCATGAAATAACTTTAAATAAACTTGCTTATTTTTTTATTTTAAAAAAAGACATTGCAAACGTCCTTTTTTCAATGAGAGTGTAGCTATTCCTAGCTCCATCAAAATGTTACAATCAATCGCCTCAAAGCATAAAACACATTCCGAGAGTTGGGCTTATGGGCGTCCCTCCCACTCCTTGCACGTACACCGCGCTCTACAGGCTTTGCCCCGTCGTCCCGAATGTTTTTGAAGGTAAGTGGAAATTCCCGGCCACAAACTAATGCTTCCAAGCTCAACCCCAGATTTCCTGTATTCCTGTTGAGCCAGGGGCGACATCTAAATGCCCTACGAAGAAGCTAGCTGAACACTTTCCCAAAACTTACTTTGAGATGAGCTCACCCTCGTCCCTCACAGTTGCACACTGCCTCAGAAAGAGTTTCCAACATCTGAACCCCGCCGTTTGTCAGAGGCTGTGAACGCAAGTGGAATAAGCAGACCTGGGGGGTTCACAGCTGCATGGGGGTATTCTGGGTACCTCCTGGGTTAAAAACCCGTTACGTTCTCAGTGCCCGAGGAACGCAGCTGTTTTAAACTGGCTTGTAGGGTGCTTCCTTGTGAACTGAGTTCAGGCAGAACCTCCCCATTCTGACTGCCCGAGACGTAGGTCCCATCCTTATGTTAGGTCCCGAAAGTTGTTAAGCATGTGAAGTGAAGATTCTCCAGTTTATCTGATCTCAAAGCGACATTCAAACTCCTTTTTCAAAGGTTTTGCCGGTCCTAGCTCCCTCAAATGTCTAGCAGACATCTGCCGCAAGCATACACATTCCAGAGTTGGTTATGGACTTCCTCCCCCAACCTCCTCCTGCACGACCCCGCCCCAAAAGCCTAACCGATGCTGCCTGAAGTGTTGTGAGAGGGAAGTGGAAATCCCGCCCACAAGACTAGTGCATCCAAGCTCAACCCACGATTTTCCAATATTTCCTGTGACCAGTGCAATCCTAAGTGCCATACAGAAAGCTAGCTGAACGCCTTGTCCAAAGCAACTTACTTCGGAGAGTTGAGCTCACCCTCGTCCCTCAAAAGTTGCACACTGCCTGCGAAAGAGTTTCAACACTCACCACAGCCTTTTTCAAAAAGGTTGTGAGAAAGGAAAAAGGAGGGGGGGTTAGGGAGTGGTGGTTTTGGTACCCCCTGGCTTAGAACATGTTTGTTTCCCTCCCCGGAA
>NC_054837.1:13815-30735 GCF_018345385.1 Vulpes lagopus | reverse complement strand
AACAACAACAAAAAAAAAGAGTTAATGAACGGTATGGAGACGATCCCTCAACTAAACAGAAGATAAGGAACCGATGAAGACACGAGAAAGTAATGGCCACACTGCTCAGTAATTCCACACGGGTGGCAAGGCGCAAAGCCAAGACTCAATTCTGGTGTGTCAGAGTTCTTTAAACGACCACAACACGTTAACGTCACAGCTTCAGGCTCATATAGAATTGGGAGTCACTTTAGCTCAAAAAAACATTAAACCAAAGTAGTCTTTCTTTTTGCCAGAAAAGTTACATTTCATGAAGAAACCCAAAAAAGGGATTAAATTGGGTCCCCTGGGTCCCAATCAAAATTTACGGGTTGATAAAATTAATTAAAAAAAAGGAAATTCCCCCAAAAAAAAAACCTCGGGGCCTGAGACCTTGCCTCCCCTTTCTTTTTCCCAAGCTTTTTCTTCTTATCTAATTGTTTTATTTTCAGAGAACCCAAAACCCTTACTCAGTTTAAAGTTTGTCCAACCGGGGAACTAAGTGCCGGGTTTTAAATTTATTTTTTAAAACTCAATTTAAAAATAGTTAAACAGGAATTTAAAAAGGGGAAAAACACGGATATTTACACTTTCTACTCTTAAACTAACAGAAGGGGAAATCCTAAAACCCTAGATGCGGTGTCCCTTTTATTTTATGAAAGTTTTTAAAAGCAAAAAGGGGAGAAACCCCCAAAATTTTTCCTTTTTTCCCAAAAAATTCCAAATAAAAAATAGTTATGTTCAATGGTTTTCTGTCTTGATGAAAAAACAATTCTAGGAAGATTTCTTCAGCCCTAGTTTAAACCCACCAATAAGGGGTGTAAAATTTGGGGAAAATCCAATCCTCCAAAACTCTCATTTTTATTTCCCGGGGCCCTCGAGGAGGGCCAGGCTGATGATCCCAGTTCCCTCTCAGACCTGAAATGCTGCTGTGGGGTCCTAAACACTCTTTTAACTGAGCACAAAAAAAAAGGGGGGATCTTATTTTTACTCAATTCAAAAATATAAAACTAATCTGAGCATAGACCCTGAGTTTTTAGGGTTTTTCTCCTAGGGCGATAAAACCCCCAAATTTTTTCCCCTTTTCTATCACAAGCGGTGGGTATATGGGTCCAAGGCATTTAAAAATTAAAAAAATATGTGTTTTGAAAGCCATTCCCCTCATGCTAAATGCTTTTCAAAGAAAAGCCCTCAAAGAAATCCATTATTTTTTTTTGGGGGGTTACCGGACATGTGGGAACCCAAAACCTCCCCCCTTCCTTTAACCAAAAAAAAATTAAAAAAGGGGGGGCCCTGGCCATATTAAAAAGCTCTCCAGGTTATTCTCTTCCCACATAACTTTTGAAAAACCACTGGCTAGGCACCAAGGGGTGTTTTAAATTTAAAAATGGGCAAAATTTGAAACCCCATGCCCTTTCCTATTTTCAAAAACCCTAATAAATAAAGAAATGAAACAGTGGGAGGGGAAGGGGCAAAGATAGGGATGGGGGACAGAGAAAAAAAAAAGTCCCAAAGTAAAAAATGATATTTACTTAAAGTTTGTTTTTCAAAAATTTGGGAACGGGACAAGGGGCTCCATACTAGGGAAATTTAATTTTTTAAAGGCACACAGGTGTCAATGAAAGAGCTCCGTGGCCAGGGGAGGAGAAAATTTAAGAAAACCAAAATAAGTAGTTTTGGGGATTAAAACCCCAAAGCAAAAAATTAAATATCCATGAATTTACTAATATTAAAAATTGTAAAAAAAAGGGAAAGAGGGGCACCTGGGTGGTCATTCAGTTAAGCTTCGGGCCTTGGGCCAGTTCATGATCCAGGTTAAAGGGCAGGCTCCCTGTTCAGCGGGGAAAATTTGCCCTCCCTTCCCTCTGCCCCTCTCGCCATGCTTTTCTCTCCTCTTTTCTTTCAAAAAATAAACCCCCTCGTGAAAAGAAACAAACAAACAAAAAAAGGAAGAAAGAGAAATTTTCCCATTTTAAAAAGAATTTCAAACAATTTGTGCAAACTTTCCCCCCCCTTTTAAAAGTGGATGAGCTAGCTAATCACTCTTATGTGGGGGGAATACACATAGTAACTTCCTTTACCCAAAAATTTTTATTTAAAAAAATTTAAAAATAATAATAATAAATAATAATCACTTTACTATGGGGGAAAGCTGGGCAAACACTCCTTTTGCAAGTGATCAGTTTTGATACCAAGACTGTTAAAAATTTTTTGATAGTATCTATCCTTTATTTTGATATAATAAAGATGGCAGTATATTCTGTATATAAAACCCCAATCCAGATCATGAGATAAAAGACAGACATGTTTCCCCCAAATGAGGGAGGGTTTTACAAAATACCCTACTTCTCAAGTTTTCAACAACAAAAAAGGAAAAAGGGTGAAAAACGTCACAATCCCGAGGAGCCTAAGGGAAAAAATGGGAAACTGTAATGTGATGTGAGGGAAAGGGGAACTTAGCAAAAACTAAGGAAACTGAATAAAGTAAAGTATGGTTTTTTGGTTAATGCAAATATTTTAAATTTAATTTATTAAACTAATATTTGTACGTTTCTAATATAAGATATCGATAAATTTGGGGGACATCGAGTTCGAGGGGATGAGAATTTCTGTTTTCTGTTTTTTCAATTTTTCCCCGTAAATTTTTTGGGGTTTTTTTTTTAATAAAAAAAAATTTATTTTGAAAATTGACTTTTTAAAGGGAATTTAGGGTCCAAATGTGAAGAAACCCTTTTTAATGTTTAATTTAATTTTTTTCCTTATTCTTAAAAAAGTTCCTTCGATGGGAACAAAGTATAAATTTTATATCAGAAGGAAAGAAAAAAAAAACTTTTTTGAAACCCCGTATAATGCCTCATCAACCTTTAAAAGCGGGAAAAGGGTAATAAATAGCAAAAAAACAGATAAAAAAAATAATTCTTTTATATTAGACACCATATTGCAAGTGCTTTTTTTTTAAATTAGCAATGCCTAACATTTATTCCTTGGACATTTGTCTTCAAAGGAGTTCACAGGGCTTTCAGTGTCAGTTAAAAACTGATCGTGTGATATTTGTAGTAACCAGATTTACTGGGAAATTCCTGCCCAGAATAATACTTTATTTCTTGATTTTATTTCAGTTCCTTTCCTAACCTGAGCCTTTTAGTTAGAGATTTCAACTATAGCAAATGCCTTAGAAGGCCATTAATTTTTTAAGTTGTATTATATTACCCTAATGGAATCAGTATTCGTTTTCCTCGCTCAGATATGGACACAGTAGGCCCCTGATAAAATCTGATGAGTGGAAGGGATAAAATTGCTTTTTATCATTTAATTCAGCAAATTTTCATTCTTATCTTGGTCCATTTCATGTTCTAATGTTTATCAACATAACTCAGAAGTTAGGATCAGTAATTTATTAACAGTATCTTGGAGCATACCTACTATGTGCAAGGTGCTAGAATACCAAGTTAAACCAGACATAGATGCAGTGCCTATCTCCCTCCAGGCCATGCTGGTGGGAGAGACTGATTAACTAACCAAAAAGTGTCAGAAAGACAAACTAGACAAGATTTTAGTAGCAACATAAAGGTAAATATTACAGCTTAGACAAGTACATATTAAGGAGGCTTAGTCTAACTGGGGCCTCAGAGAAGATACCAGAAGCACATTTATTTTAAGACAGTAGAGAAAGGAGATGGTAAGTGGTGGGAAGGAGAATATTATGAGAAAAGGAAGGTTCTGCTCTGAATTGTAGGGCTCTTGGCAAGTCCCTTGAGCTTAGGCTCTGAACCGTCTTCTTTTTCTTTTTTTTATTTTATGCAAAAATGTGACAGTTAATAATTGCCTGTGCCATAGAGTCTAATGAGTAACGTGTTGGACTTTATTCGTTCCATAACTAGGACGTTAGGAAGACTTATAAACATTTTCTGGTGGCCATACAGCTGGAGTCCGGCTTCCTGAGTTCGAATCCACTTTAACTAGCTGTTTGACCTTGAGTCAAGATGTTTTGCTTCCTATCCTTTAGTTGGCATCAAGATAAACAGTACCTGCCCATAGGGTTGATGGAGGATCCCAGGAGTCTCTTTTATGTGAAGCATGCACAATTCTTGGCAACATTAATTTGTGCCATATGAATGTTAACTTATATTAGCAATAAAAGAAATCCTACAACAGTCAATGTGGTGGTTAGAAATTATTCTATTTGCTTTAAGCAATTGAAATTCAAAATGAACCTAGGGCCTGTCCGTGTTTTTTAGCTACCAGTTCCATTATCTGAAACCCAAACACACAATTTCTGATTTAACTCACTCCAAGAGCCCTCCTCAAGGCCGAGAAAAATGCCCTTCTAGGGATCTCAGGGAAGAATCCTTCAATAATAATATGACCATTGGTATAATGTCTCTCAGTTCTTTCCAAATCCATAAAGATGCATTTCTGGATGAGTGACTGAGCTGGTGAAGAAAGAGATGAGAAACCCTCATCCCTCTGAATTACTTGTGTCAGTAAATTTTAACCATACTAACTAAGGATAGTAAATTATCCTGATTACAGGGAAATATGTCTCAGATTGGAAATCTGAGCACATCAGATGGGCAGAGAAAAATAAACGCTTTGTCGCTCTTCATCTTTTAAAGACAAAGGAAGAGCTTTTCTATATACAAAGTCTGTGGTCAAGATAGCTTAGGGGAAATAAGAGTCTGCAGCATCCAATCCGCTGAACAGCGGGAAAAGACCCACAAATCCAGGCTTCCTGATCCCAAATCCCTGGGGCTGTCACCCAACACATGCTGCCAGCTGAGGTCATTTGCATTGCTCTCCTAGGAGCTCGGGAAGGAGGAAGGAGCTCATAGGTTGGGACGAGGACGCCCAGAGCCGAGAGAAATTAAGGCCATTCCACTTAAGTTCAGCTTTAGCACACGTCCAGTCATCCCAGGCCCCTGGGAAAGAAGAGCTGAAATTTACCTTACTTCAAGATCACAGCAACAAAACAAAAAGTTACAGCTTAATGTCCTAGAGAGCCCCACATTAGCATAAGAAGTGGCCCAGGTCAAGGCAGGGAAGCCTTATTAGATGAGAAAAGAGTCAATGCCCTTTGAAGGCCCCATTGCAAAATTGTAAAACAGAACTTGAGGTATTGCTCAAGCTCTTATGGAGGTCCCCAGACCACCTAAAAATAAGCTAAAACCCAACTCGGGGTCCAAGTCTCTGCCTCCGCTGTGTTCGGGTATACTTGGACAAAGAAAAAAAACTCTGAGCTTGTAATTAAACCCTCCTGTGTTGCATCCAGTGTCGGCTTTGGGTGGTTTCTTGGATTCACAATCTTGGGCACAAACAGTCTGAGATAAAAAAACAAAACAAAAGAAGCTCGAGCAGCAGAGTGGAAGGCAGGGTTCTGAGAGAAGCGGCGGAGGACCGGGGGGCTTGGGGTGGCTCCTTCTGCTGTCTTGGGGGTGGGGAGATGCTCAGCCCCAGAGCAGAAGGACAACCCCGCCTCACGCCCTCCAGCGATGGAGTATCAGATAGCAGCACAGGCGCCGCCCGCCCGCTGGAGGCCAGAGGCGCTGAGCCCACGCCGCCTACTGATCCAAGGTGCATCTCCCAGGCACAAGCGAGCTGACAATCAGCCCCATGGCCAACCCCAGACCCCGCACAGACCACTCGCTGACACCAAGTCGCGGACCACGGATAAGGCTGCAGAGCTGCAGCTCTGCTGGAAGTAGGGTCTAGCTTCCTTGTACTTTGGGCTTTATTTTCATTTTTATTTACTTTGATTCTTTTTTATTATTGCTTTCTTTTATTTTTTTATTCATTATTTTTTCCAGAAAAAGATGGGAAGGAAAAGAAAAAACAAGAAAACAATATCAATGCCCTCCATAAAATACACCACCAGATTATTTCACCTGCTTGTTAAAAGAACTCTTAAATCCCAAAATAGGAAAACACAAATAAAGTCCATGAAAGTTAAAATAAAAATATATTAAGGTACATAATAAAAAAAAACCAACTCCTAACCCTATCTCTTACCTTTTCCAAAACAGTACCCTGACCTGACTCTGACTAACCCCAACCATAACCCTAACCAAACACTAACCCTAACACTAACCCAAACCCCTATCCTAATCGAACCCTTTCCCTAACCCTAAACCTAGCCTACATTAACCCTAACCTAACCCCAAACCCTAATCAACCCTAACCTAACCCTAACTTGCAAAACTAACCCAACTAACTCTAAAGCATCTAAACCCTAACCCTAACTCCTAACCTCCTGCCTAATCCTAAAGGCTTACACTAACCCTAACTCTAATTGTCCCTAACCTAACCCTATGCCTAATCGCTAACCCCATCCTAACTCCGAACCATGACCCTTACAATTATCCCTCACCTAACCTCTAATCCGTAACCATATGCATAAACACTAACCCCTAAATCCAATGAATCCCTAACCACCAACTGTCTCCCTCCCCAGACTACCCATTCATTCTACCCATTCACTTACCCTGTGGTTCTGAGGAGCCCCTTCTGATGTGGACGTGGCCCCAACGGCGCCTCCAGTGTCCTCTAGGGGGGTCCGGGAAGCCGGGCTCTGTGTGTGCAGACGGCGGCCTCAGTGTCTGAGTCATAGTCTGCGGGGTCTGAGGACGACTGGGTCTCCTGCATGTGATCTAGGTCTCACATCTCTGGGAATCCTCTCAGCAGGTCCTCAGGAGGCGGAGGCTCCTTTCAGCAAGACGACCCCCCATATGTCCCAAGCAAAGTCGGTCCGAGGGGGGAGGGGGGGTCCTGTCATGTTGACGTGGCCCCACTTTTTCCCCTAAAGCCTCACCAAGACCTGGGGAGGCTGGGGGCTCTGTTCAGCATAAACGTGCCCAAATCTTCCCAAACCTTCACAGGGGGTCCTGAGGAGGTCGGAACTTTCTTTGTGGATGCAGAAACCCAAAATCTTTCAGGCCTCACGCAGGCCTGAAAAGGCTGGGGGTCTTCTGTTGCAGGGACGCATCCCCATTTTCCTGAAGTCTACACGGGGGTCCTGAGGAGTCGGGCATCGGGTTGTGTGGTGGGGGCCACTTCCTCCAAAACGTCACCTTGTTCAGAGGAACCCGGGGGGTCCTGTCACGTGGATGGGGCCCGGGTTTCCAAAGAAGCCTCAATTTTATCTGGGGGGCCGGGGAGCTCCTCCGGGAGTGGACGGGCACCACATCTTCCAAAACCCTTTCCCCCTTTGGGTTTCCCTTTAAAGGTGGCCCAGGGGCCCTGTCTGCGGGGATGTTGGCCCCATTCTTCCTGAAGCCTCACCGCGGGTCCTAAGGAGACCAGGGTTTTTCGGGCACTTTGATTTCCGCCCATTATCCCCCTGAAGACTCCCGGGGGCCCTGAGGGGGCTGCAGCTCATCGCTGGACGCGTCCCCACATCGTCCTCAGGCCTCCCCAGCACAGGCGGGCCCTGTTGTGCGGGGCGGATAGACCTCCCTGTGCATGCGGGCTCCGGGGGGAACCTGGGTCAGGCGCCCTGTGGGACGCTTTAGGCGCTGGGAGGAGGCCTTGCAGGGGGGCCTGCTGGCGAGCCGACTGCCTCCTTTCCCGGCTCCAGCTGAGGCCTGTTACTCGGAACGTTCACTGAAATGGAGCCAACCACCCCGGGTTTCCCCGAAATCCTTAGGCCCCTGAGGAGAAGAGCTGAAATTTACCCTTTTCCTTTTAAAGCAGGGCCAAAATAATTTGTGTTTCTTTGGGGGGGGGGCAGTTGTTATTGGGTTTTTGGGTTTTTTTTTTTCTTCCTTTTTCTTTCTGGAAAAAAATAAAGAGATGGGGGGAAAACACTCATAAAAAAAACATGAGGTAGTATCAGGGGCAGGAAGTGCCCTCAATACGCATATAGGATGTCTAATAGAGGGTTTTAAAAAAATGATTATAAAGATAGCAGCTGGGGTGGAAAAAGGACAGAAGAACTAAGAACCCCTTTCCGTTTGAAAAAAAGGGAAATAAATCTTAGGCCAACGTTAAAAATGCTATAACTGAGATTGCAGTCCCAAGAAAGGTTAGGACCACAGAGGAGATGAGGGAAAAATCAGCCACTTATTAAAAATAAATTCATACATCGGAACTCGAAAGAAAAGGGCGCAGAAGTTTTTTTTGAAAAGAAAATTTTGTAAAAAACTAAAACCTGAGGAAAAGGGCACAGAAAACTGAAATCGAGGAACAGAGAACCCCCCATAAATTCAACAGAGCTGACCATCACCCAGGCAATCGAGTCAAGTCACAAATTCACAGAGGGGAAAGATCCTGAAAACAGTGGGGGTGGGGCTTTGGGGGGGGGGGAGCCTTTCCTACAAGGGAGGATGAATCAGTTTGCAGCAGATCTGTTCACAAACTTGGCAAGCCCGAGGAAATTGGAAGGAAAATTTCAATATGCGAATGGGAAAAGTATGAGCAAGAAACTTTCTTCTGGGTTTTTTAAGAATAAACATCAAAACTTTTTTTTAATCTCAAAGGAAGAAATTAAAATTTCTGAACAAAAAAAAGCCATTTTCCTCATCGTAATAGCAAAAATTTATTGTTTTTAATTTTTTTTTAAAATTGGGGGCAATTTGTAAGATTCTTCTTCAGCAAGGCTGCATTCAGCATGAAGGGGAGATAAAGACTTTCCCAGACAGGCAAAAATAAAGGGGGTCATACCACTAAACCAGTCAGAGGAATTTTAAGAGGGACTTTCTAGGGGGGGAAAAAAAAGAGCCCAAAGCAACAAAGACTAGAAAGGACCAAGACGTCACAAAAACACCAACTTACGGTAACAAAAAAGGCAAAGTTTATATCTTTCAGTATTCACTCTGAATGCTGTTTGGACTAAATGCTCCAATAAAAAAGATATAGGGTACACATTGGTTTGAAAAAATGATGGGATCCGGTGGCTCAGGGGTTGAGCTCTTTTTTGGGGGTCGGGAAATGTCCGGGGTCCCGGGGATCAGCCCCCCACATCAGGCTCCCTGAATGGAGCCCCCCTTTTCCCTCTGCTATACCTCTCCCTTTCTTGTTCTCTAGGGGAATACAAAATAAATTCTTAAAAAAGAAAAGTTTAAAAAAGATGAAAAAAGGACCCAAATAAAATCACATGAGAAAAGAGATAAAAAACCAATATTTAGAAAAAAAAAAAACTAACACTAAGAAATAACTGATATAAAGAAAACATTATGAAAAAATATATGCCAGCAACCTAAAACCCGGGAAAAAGAAAAAAGATCAATTCCTTCCTAGAAATATATAACATAGCAAAAAGGAAAAGGAAGAAATAAAAAAACTTAAACAGACAAGAAAACCCCCCCGAATTGAATAGCAATCAAAAATCTCCAACAGGAGATGCTTAGATCAATAGAACAGAATGGAAACCCGAAACAAGATAAAAACCCTAAAAACTCTATGATCGCTTAATCTTCACAAAGCAGGAAAGAATTCCAATGGCAAAAGGCAGTCTCCCCCCCCAAACCCTAATCCTGACCCAGGATAACAATTGTGTTGGGAAAACCGGGCAGCCACATGCAGAAAAATGAAACTGGACCACTTTCTTACACCATGTATATAAAAAAATAAATTCAAAAAAATTAAAGCCCTAATGTGAGCCCTTTTCTCACAGAGAAAAGGAAAGCCCCTGCTGATGGGGGGGCGGGATGCTCAGCCCCAGACCCAAAGGGGGACCAACCCGCATCACGCCCTCAGCGCTGAGTTTAGTAGCAGCACAGCGCCGCCGCTGGAGGCCAGAGGCGCTGACCCCCCACGCCGCCTCGACCCCACAGGTGCATCCCCAGGCACATGCGCATTGACAATCAGCCCCTGCCCATCCCCAAGACCCCGCACAGACCACTCGCTGACAATGTGAGACCTTTTCTACATTTTAGAAAAGAAGAAAAAGAAAAAAGTTTAAGCGCAATGTCTTTGACATTGGCCATTGGATCTTCTTTCTAGATATGCCTCTGAGCGAGGGAAACAAAAGAAAAAATACTATTGGGAATTCATAAAATTGAAAAGCATCCGAAAATGAAGGAACCAACCACAGCTAAAGCAACATACAAAATGAGGGGAGATATTTGTAAACAACACATCCAATAAAGAGTATACCCAAAAGTATAAAGCAAATTATAAATCTCACAACCTAAAACAAATTACCCCAACTGCAGATGGGCAAAAAGACATGAAGGGACTTTGGGTCTTTGACAAGGGCATCCCGATGGCCGCCATACACACGGGAAAGCACTCAGCGTCACCCATCATCAGGAATGCAAACCAAAACCAAAAAATGAGATGTCACCTGACGCCGTCAGAATGGCAAAATTAACAACACAAGAATCAACAGGTGTTGTGAGGTATGGAGAAGGGAGCCCCCTTAAAACTCCTGGTGGGCATGTGAACGGTCAGCCCACCCGTGGAAAACAGTGTGGAGGGTCCTCAAGAAGTTAAAAATAAGCTACCCCCCCACGATCCAAAATTGGGACAGTAGGTATTTACCCCCCAGGATACAAAGAAATTTAGTAGATTGAAAAGGGAAAACGCAGCCCCCGGGGTTTGTAGCAGCGTTATCAACAACAGCAAACCCGTGCATACAGCCCGATGTCCATCGACAATGAAATGGGCAGAACATGTGGTAAATATACACACACGACCCTCACCGTCATCAGAAGGTGAGAAATGAAGCCATTTAAAAATGACTGGGAGAAGGGAAAGGACTTATGCTAATGAACTCATTCAGTCAGAGAAAGACAGTTACCAAATACCATACAATTGCATTCACATGGTAATTTTAAGAAACCAAACAAAGGCGGAAGGGGTGGATGAGAGAAGCAAACCAAGAACACACTCTTAACCACAGAGAATAAACTAATAAATACCAGAGGAAGGTGAGGGGATGGGGAATCAGGGGATGGGATAGTGGAGGGGGACCTGTGACCCGTACCAGGCCCTTTTATCCCAAGGGGTTTAATCCTATGGTAGACCCGAAACTATATCAAAACTGTGTTTACAAACAGGATACAAGTAAAACTCTAAAATAATAAGTGTAGTATTGATGAAATATGTGCGCACAAGAGATAAAATCGAAAAGGCAAATGAAAAATCCACAAAAAAGAGTAGTTAGAGCCACAAGTCCCCTCCTTACTCAAACTCAGGAAAGCCTGCTGTCTTTTCGGGCCCCAGCAGAAACCGGATTATGATGCTTGGGGAGGCCACTGACTTGGTGGAGTCAGGCTATCTTTGAACCCAAAACCTCAATAGAGTGCATAAAACTAAACTGCCCAAGATACTACGAGTCCCAGTGCAGGCACATGCCAACCCAAACTCTAACCATACACAGACATAACCCTAACCCTACGCTTAAGCCTAATGTTAACCCAACCCTTGAACAAGAAACCCATCACTAATCAAAAACCAATCACAAACCCCAAGACGAAACAATTCACTGAATCTTCCTGCCAACCCTCACCCTAACCCTAAACCCTAACCTTAACTTAATTACTCAAAGCTATTCCTAATCAGATTCGTAAACTTTAAAACCCTAACCCTAACATCTAATACTAATGCTATCTCTACCCCAAACTGTACCCTAACCCGTACCCGAAAACTAACTCTAAGCCACTCCCTAACCCTCTTTCCCTTTTCCAAAACCGTACCCTGACCCGACCGACCTAAACCAAACCCTAACCCCTAACAAACACTAACCTAACACTAAAACCCCAAAAACCCCCATCCTAATCCGAAATCTCTGCCCTAACCCTAAACCTAGCCCTAACTTTAACCCTAACCCCTAACCCTAAACCCCCAAACCCCAACTCAACCCGTAACCCCTAACCCAAAATGCAAACCAAGCCCAACCCTAACTCTAACCATAACCCTAACCCCAACCTCCTAACCCTCCTCCCCTAATCCCTAAACCAAAACCCAAATCTAACTCTAAACCCTGTCCCTAACCCAAAACCCCAATCCCAAATCCCTAACCCCCATCCTAACTCCCTAACCACTAAACCCTTACAATTACCCTCACCCTAACCTCTAATCCGAAACCCAAAGGGATAAACATTTAACCCCTAACATCAAATGAAACCTAACCACCACTGTCTCCCCCCCCCTGCCCCTACCATTCATTCTACCCATTCATTACCCGGGGTTTTCGAGGAGTCCTTCTGATGTGGACGTGCCCCCAAGGCGCCTCCAAGTCCTCTAGGGGTTCCTGAGGAACCCGGGCTCCTGTGAATGCAGACGCGGCCCCCAAGTGTTCCGGGAGTATAGCCCAGGGGGTCCTGAGGACACCGGGTCTCCATAATGTGGACTAGGTCTCAAACCCTCTGGAAGCCTCACACAGTCTAGGAGGCCGGAGCCCCCTGTCACCTGGACATGCCCCAGCCCCCCCCCGGGAAACTCCCCAGGGGTCCTGAGAGTTTGTAGACTCCTATCACAAGACCCCCCCCCCCATATTCCCAAAGCCAAAGTGCGGTCCTAAAGGAGGAGGGGTCCTGTCAGTGTTGACGGGGCCCCCCAATTTTCCTCAGCCTCCCCAAAGACCTGAGGAGGTGGGGGCTCCTGTCGCATGACGGGGCCCCAAAAAATTTTCCTAAACCTCACGGGGGGGCCCTTGAGGATTTCGGAGACTCCTTCAGTGTGGAATGGGCACCCACATCTTTCTTGGGCCCTCACCTCGGGCCCCTGAAAAGGCTGGGTTTCTGTCCGCATGGACGCTTTTCCCATTTTCCCGAAGTCTACACCGGGGTCCTGAGAAGTCAACGTCGGGTTGGGGTGGATTGGCCCCAGTCCTCCCAAAAGTCACCCTGGTTTGGGGAAGCCGGGGTCCTGTCACCGTGATGTGGCCCCAGTTCCAGAAGCCTCAATTTAAAGCCCTGAGGGGCCTGGGAGCTCCTGCCAGAGGGACGCTGCACCACATTCTCCTGAAGCCTCCCCCCGGTTCCTGGGTGCCCAGGCTCCCTTTGCTTGGATGTTGCCCACATCTTCCCGAAGCCTCACCGCGGTCCCCCGAGAACCGGGGCTCCTGCAGGGGGTGAACGGGCCCAAAGTCCTCCTGAAGCCCCACTGCGGTCCTGAGGAGCTGGTGCGGCTCATCAGCGGGACCGACCCCACCTCCCCTCAGGCCTCCCCGCAAGGCTGGCTCTGTTAGTTCAGCGGACGAGGCTTACGCGCGGGGCCCATCCTTGGCAGGGTCTGGGTAGGCGCCCCCTGCGGGGCGCTTAGGCACGCAAGAGGCGTGCAAAGGGGGCGGTGTCCCTGCGCCCCGGGGCCCCACCCGCCCTTCCAGCTCCAGCTGAGGCCTGTGAGCTTCGGAAATGTTCACTGAAACGGGGCCAACACCCAGCTTTCTCGAAAAACTTAAGGAAAGAAGAATTGGAGCCCACAGGGCGCAAAATGAAATGTGGACGGGTTTTACCACTCTACAAAACCCCCTCAACCGTCTTCCACTGTGGGGGGACCGCGGGCTGGTGAGCCCCCCTGGAAACAGTGTGGAGGCCCTCAGGAAGTTACAAATAGAGCCGCCCTTTCGACCAGAGGGGCCGGCCTGGGCTCCCTCCGAAGATACAGATGGGAGTGAGACCCGGGGAAAATCAAACCCCCAAAATCCACGCAGGGGGTCCACATAGCCCCACCCTTTTAGAGGAGCCTCGGGCCTTCAGACAGATGATGGATTAAGAGGATGGGATAATGATGGTAAAAGATATAGATAGATGTGGAAAAAAAAGTTACCCCGCTATCAAAGAGAAGAAATCTTGCCATTTGCAAGAAGTGGAAGAACAAAAGGGAACATGTTAAGTGAAATCGTCCGTAGAAAGAAATGGGGGCCGTATGGTGCATTCAAGTAAATTAAAAAGCAAAGCAGATGGACAACTGTGAAGGAGGGAAAAACAAATAAAATGAAAAAGGGTGGAGGAAAAAAAACTCAATCACAGGAAAAAACTGAGGGTCGTGAGGGAGGGAAGGGTTTAAATGTAGAAAGGGCATGAAGGAGGGCAGTGAAGTCATGGCACTGGTGTTATCTCCACTGTGAATCCCTGAAGTCTTCTCTGAATTTTTAATAAAACTATACTGTTAATTAAAGGTTTTTAAATTAAATTATTTTTAAAAAAACGTTGACTGTATCAGAGTGCAATTTCTTCCCGGCTCTCTATTTGCTCCTTCCAAACAATGCCGAACCACACCCTGTGGGTTGGTTGTTTAATAAAGGGTCCTGCCTTTTCCCCAAACCCCGCACGCCAAATACTATGACCCCCAAGTTAAAATCGGGGTGAGGTCAAGAGTCAGATGCTTAACCAACGGAGCACCCCGGGCCCGAGACACACTGCTTTATCCTGTTCTCTGTGACTCGTTTGAAAAAAAAAGTGCGCGTCCAGCTCTGTCCTGCTTCCCCAACAGATTTGTGTCCAGGTTTTTTTGTGGGGGCGGACAAAGTTAGGAGTGCTTTTTCTATTTCTAAAATCGCCACCATGATTTTGATAGGAATAAATTTTGGAACTGCGGGGGCTTCTGGAATGTTGGACTTTTTAAACAAGAGGAAGGTTTGACCCACGACCCCGGGGTTTCCCCCCCCAAAAGTCTTGAAATTTTCTGTCAAGTCTTGCAGTCCCTTGTTAGCCTAATTATTTTGTTTTTTGGATGCTCCTGATAAGGAGTCATGTCCTGAATTTCTTCCCTGAGTGCTCATTGCGGAAAAAAGCAAGGTATGATCCGTTCATTTTGTGTCCCCCACTTTAAAGGATTCACTCATTATTTCCCAAAAACATTTTTTGGTGGAGTCTGCCCGGGTTCCTTTTCTAATACCACATCTTCACAAATAGGACAGTGTGATTCCCCCTCCAGTGGGGAAAACCTTTTTTCTGTTTCCTGTCTGTTGCCCAAACGATAGGACTTCCAGTGCTGAGAGGGGATTTCCTTGGCTTGTTCCTGCTCTAAGGGGAGACGATTTAAAAGTTTTCCCCCTTTTGAGGATGATGCAGCTATGGGCCCTTTTTCTACAGGGCCCTTTTTTCCCTGTTGATATATTTTTTCCCTCAAAACCCACTAGGGGCCGAAAAAAATAAAAAAAATAAAAAACCCACTATCCTTTTTTTAAAATAAAAATTTTTTTTTATTGTGTTCACTTTGCCAACTACAGAAAAACACCCAGTGCTCACCCCATCAAGTCCCCCTCTCAGTCCCCTCACCCATTCCCCCCCCACCCCCGCCGCCCTCCCCTCCACCACCCCTATTTACTTTTCCCCAGGTTAGGGTCTTTATGTTTTTTTCCCCTTTTGATATTTCCCACATTTCTTCCCCCCTTTCCTTATTTTCCCCTTTTACTACCCACTAGCTTTTTTGTTGTATTTTGTCCAATGCTTTTTCCCGCAACTCTTGAGGACGTATGCCTTTGTCCTTTTTTGTTTTTGTTTTTTAAAAATTTTATATTTACCCATGAAGTCATTTTTCCCGGTGGGCCAGAGGAGACCAAAAGGAACCAATCCAGGAAAGCCCATATGGGAAAAAAACAGAGCCCCAATCCAGGTGAGACCCAGTGGACCACAGTCACAAGGTCCAGGTGAGGCCCCGTTTGGGAACAAGATTCACCAAGTCCAGGTGAGAACCCCCGGTGGGGACCACAGTCACAAGTCAGGTGAGGAACATTTTAAGACCCGATCACCAGGTCCAAGTGAAGCCCGGGGGGGACCAGAGTCAAAAGTAAGGGTGAGGTCCAGGGGGGGGACCAGAGTAACCAGTTTTTTGGTGAGGCCCAGATTTGGGGCCCCCAAAGGGCCCCCGGGCAAAATGAGGCCAGTGTGGAAAAGAGTATCCGGTCCCCTGATGCCTACGTGAGGACCCGAGTCACTAGGCCCTGAAGGCCCAATGGGGATCAAATCACCAGGTCCTGGTGAGGCCCTGGGAAAGGGGACCACAGTCCCCCAGTATCAGGTGAGGGCCCCCGTGGGGAAACAGAGCCACTATTCAGCTGAGTCCCCGTCCATGGGCCCCCGGAGGCCCGAATCAAACAGGTCGAAATTTAGGCATAGGGGGACAAGAGTCACCCGGTCTAGGGGGGCCAAGGTGGGGACGAGATTCACCGGTCTTTTTGGGGGGGGTTAGGTCCCAAAAAGTGGGGGGCCCGGGAAAGGGGGTCACCCGGTCCCGGAGAGGCCAGTGGGGACCGAGTACCAGTCCAGATGAGGCCCAGGTGAGGACCAGATCTCCCCGGGGGGACACGTGAGGCCCAGTGGGGGCCCCGAACCCAGGTATAGGGGAGGCCCTTTAAAGAACCAGAGTCAACAGTTCGAGGTGAGGCGCAGGTGGCAACCAGAGTCAAAAAGTCCAAATCAGGCCCAAAATGGGTTCACAGTCCCCAGGTCAGGTGAGACCCCGAGGGGGACCAGAGGGCACCTGGTCCAGGTGAGGGTCAGTTGGAACCAGTAACCGGGTCCCCAAATTTTGCCCAGTTGAGGACCGAGGTTAACAGGGGCCGGTGAGGCCCGATGGGGCAGATCACCAGGTCAAGTGAGGGCCCCGGGGGGACCCCGTCCCAGATCCAGGGTAGTCTCAGGTGCGACCAGAATCACCAGGTCCCTGGGGGCCCATTAAAGGCCCGAGTTACCAGGTCGAGGTGAGTCCCCCGGTGGGCAAACAATAACCCTGTTCCAATGATGCCCACCTCAACAGAGTCACCAGGTCCACTTGAGGACCCAAATGGGACCAGATTCACCAGGTCCGGGGAGGCCCAGGGGACACCAGGTACCGTTTTAAAAGGGGAGGGCTGAAGGACAGCACGGTCCCCCAGGTCTAGGGGCCCTGTGAGAACCAAAAAATCCCCCAGGTCAGGTGAGGCCCGGTGGAACCAAAATCAGCAGGTCCAGTAAGGCAGGTGGGACCACATCCACCCGGTCCCGTGAGTGCAAAGTGAGGGCCAGAGTAAGGTCC
>NC_054837.1:0-13715 GCF_018345385.1 Vulpes lagopus | reverse complement strand
CCGCAGTGCAATTGGTGGGTTTAGACTAGCTCCATTTCCAGTTTTTGAGGACCTCCACCATGTTTTCCAGAGTGGCTGCTCCAGTTCACATCCCCTCAACAATGCAAGAGTGTTTTCCACTTTCTCCACATCCTCTCCCACATTTGTCGTTTACCCAGTCTTGTTGAACTACATCTACCCCATTCTCACTGGTGTGATGGTGGTATATCATTGTGGTTTTGATTTCTATCTCCCTGATGGAAAAGTGACGTGGACAGTTTTTCATGTGCTTGGCTTGCTCGCTCTGTGTAGGTCTTTTTGGAGAAACGGCTGCACCTTTAAGTTGGAGAAGGAGGCATCTCAAGGGGTGTTATTTCCTGTCATGGCCACATACAGGAAGGCTCTTGGAATGTGTGTGTGCGTTTGCCTTTTCCTGTTAGGAGTGAGGTCGTTGGATAGAAATTTGAAAAAGGATCTCTGCATATTTATAGGTCTAATCTATTTCTCTCTCTTTCTTACAAAATCTATTTTCTACCATTTTGTCTCTATCTCATAGGAGATCTATATATGGACTTATAGAGAATAGATATAGAAATATTTATTAGCGTATTTAATATAAGTCTACAGTTCTGTTTATAGAATAATAATTATTTATTTTATCAGTAATACATTGAATAATAAATATATTAAGTGGAAACATCGATTTATGTTTATATGTTTGTTTATATAAACACCTATATTCATGTTCCTGGGATCGATGCTACCGTAGATCTATCACTCCTATCATTACCTAGTAGCTAGCTATATATCCCAGGAGAGATAAACCCAGATCGAACAGACGGGCTATGTCCCCTTTCCGGAATGTGTCACTTGCAAGAAGGATAGGCAAAAATCTTCTGTAAATTTCTGATGTGCCGATGCCAATTAAATCAGGAGATGTACCTGTGTTGTACTGTGGGCCAGGCGCCAGTGGTCAAAGAGAGATTCCTGAGACATTTTTCAAGCAAAAAAGGTGTTTTTAAATTAAAGTATGGGGACAGGACCCCTGCGGCCTGAGAGCTCATCAGGACATGAGGAGCCTTGGTTATAACTTTAAAGTCTGCCGTGTGGGGTGGGGAGACTCTAGAGATAAAAGAAGTTTCCAAAAGGGAATTTTCACAGGTGAAAGATTTACAGGATCCTGGAGGTCTGGCTATCCCCAGCACACCCCAAATGTCTTTTGACCTTCGACCCCCCCCCCAGATTAACATTCAGGAGCTGTGAATTCTTTGAAGATATGTCCCACTCTGTGGGTTTCAGTATTTGTTTATGGACTGCAAGTTTGTTATGGAAAAATATAATGGTAGGGATGTTGGGTGGCTCAGTGGTTGGAGCATCTGCCTTTGGTAAGGGCATGATCTGGGGTCCTAGGATGGGGTCACTTGGGCTACCCGCCAGGGGGCTGCTTCTCCTATTTGTCTTGTCTCTGCCCCTCTTCTTTCTCTCTCTCTCTCTCTCTCTCGCTCTGTGTGTGTGTCTCTCATGAGTTAATTAAACAAAATATTTTTTTAAAAAAAGCAGATGTACTTGTAATCTATTATTTCTTTGGCCTTAGTTCCCCTATCACCTGGGGTCTTTTCTCTCCCTCCTGCATCTCTTGGTTCTATGGCCTTGGTGGTGATGAATAATCCAAAGGATATGACCGGCAGGAGGAGATGAGATGGGATTAGCCAATGACTAATTTCCCAGGGAGCTTGGGTTAAGAGTGTGCAGCAGGCGGAATGAAGTGAGAAAGTCAGGTTGTGTTCCAGAGTCGAAGAATGAATTGGTGACAAAGAAGAGTAGTAAAGCGACAGGAGGTTTTAAGCAAGGATACCGGAGAATGCTCTCTGGAGTGGGAGGGGCCAGGCTTGGGTTGCCCACAGGCCTCCATGACCGTTTTTCATTTAGAACTGATCGGAGGTTGTGGCCTTATCTCATTCTTGGGATGTCTTGGTGTGTAGTAAGGACCTTAGTGTATAACATCTTTAAACGGTTTACCTTCTTTTTAGAGTCTGGTTATTCTTGGTTGGGCACAGAGGACTGTCCTAAAAAGACCCTCTCTACCCATAACTGGGACAGGGTGGTTTCGTTTGTTTCTTTATTTCTGGTTTTTCCTTACACTCTCAGCATCTTAGGATCTTTGTGAGCCTGAATTGTTAGCCCCCTACTATATTCTCCCTACCTAGACTCCTCCTGTCCTCAGTCAAGAACGGGAGAGATGTGGCTCTGACAAAAGTGCACTAAGAAACATTGTCACTGTTTCAATGTACCTCCGCACGATTTGTGAGACCCAATTACTTGAAACTCCCTTTTTCCTCCTTTTTTTTTTGGATGGCAATGTGCCTCTGTGGATGACCTAACGATCAATGACTCGGTAAACAGTGCAACTCTGTGGAGAGAACCCAAGGGCCCCGCTAGGGAAGTATGAAGGAGAAACTGTGAATTGATTGTTTTGCCTCAGAAAATCAGCATTAGAATACAGGTAGTCCTTCTGGGACATAGATCAAACCAGTGGGGACGGAGCCTGTCTCTGTACCGGCTTATAGAAGGCCAAATAGACTTCTTTTGGAAAGATGGGTGTGATTAATTAAATAGGCGGAAGAATCTCTGTATGCTGGGTCTTGGTTTCAGGTCACTGATTCATACTTAAGGGAACTGGTTCTCTGAACAAGTCTCTGGAAAAAGTATCCTAGTTATTTGAAAGGAGTGTAAGATAGGATAAGGAGTTCAGAACTGAGAAAAATATTAAATCATGTGAGGAAAGTAGAGGTCGTTGATCCCGGAAGTGGGTTTTTGCAATTTACTCTCTTATACTTCGATATTCTGAACAGAAAAAAATGAAAGGAAGGAACAGCATGTGCTCGAGGGTCATCAATTTCATCTATAAAAAGGAAATATACCGCCTGTCCCGCAACACTGTCACGAGGAATAGAAGTGATGGCTGTTGATGTAATGATGCTTAGGTTCAGTCACCATAAAATGTAAAAAAACAACACACTTTATTATTATAGGCAAATACAATATAGCTGCATATACATTTTTAATTTATTTATTATTTATGTATTTATTTATTTATTTATTGATTTATTTCTTATTTGAGAGAGCGAGACAGAGGGAGAGAGAGGCAGAGACAGAGACAGAGGGCGAAGCAGGCTCCATGCAGGGAGCCTGATGTGGGACTCCATCCTGATCTCCAGCATCCACACTGGGCTGAGGCTGCGTTTTAAATCGATGGGCCACCGGTTGTGCCCGCTGCAAATACTTGTTAAAAATATATTTTATTATTTATTAATGAGATGATAGAGACGAGAGATGAGTGAGGAGAGAGGCTAGAGAGAGACAGAGACACAGGCAGGGGGAGAGGCAGGCTCCATGCAAGGGAGCCCGAAGTGGGACTCCATCCTGGGTCTCCAGGATCATGACCTGGGAAGAAGGCAGTGCCTAAACGGCTGAGCCACCAGGATGCCAATTTTCTAATTCTTCTTAAAACAAAATTTGACTTCTTTCTAGCAAAGTTTTATGCGAGTTGGTGTACATTGTCAATTATAAAGCTGTAGGGTATGTGGGATCCAAATACTGCCCCTAAGGTGCATGTTCAGAGCCCTCCAGGTGCAGCCTGGGGAACCACCGAGCTTGTCTGAGGCCACATCCACAGCTCTGGGAACAAGTGCCAGAGGCAGTCACCGATTTACTGGATCGGAAACCCTGTTCTCTCCTGTAACATCTTGAGTAGGGAATTGGTTTTATCTCAGGGCAGGGTTTGAAAAAAGCTTACACTATCAGGATTTCTCTCATCCTGAGAAAGAAAAATGCTTAGCGTTTTTTTGTTGTTTCTTTTTTTCATGTCTGTTTTGGTTATTTCTCTTGTCCATTGCCCTACTTCCTTTGGTAATAGTTTTAGAAAGAAACGCTCAACATAAACCTGCAACATCTAGAAATCAGGTTACAAATATTTTAGCCAGTGTGGATATGTGTGATTCACAGTTGTTGAAGCCTACAGAATTTGTTTGCACAAATTAATTACCAACTTTTAATAAACAACTTACGGTACAACTGCAAAAAATATTCCCTGTCAGAGGGCCAAGACAGCCGAAGAGTCTGTCCACAAGCTCACCTGTCCCCTACCAAATGAACCTAGCTAACTTTTCAAATCATCCTGAAAGCCTATTGAATTTGGCCTGAGATTTATTTTTTTTAATTTTATTATTTTTTTATTTTTAGTTTATTTATGATAGTCACAGAGAGAGGGAGAGAGAGAGCAGAGACACAGGCAGAAGAGAAGCAGGCTCCATGCACTTGGGAGCCCGATTGTGATTCGGAACCAGGGTCTCCAGATCGCGCCCTGGGCCAAAGGCAGGCGCTAAACCCACTGCGGCCACCGGGGGATCCCTGCCCTAGATTAAAAGAGAGAACAGCTGAATTGCTACAGTGAGAAAGTTCGCATTCTATCAGGCGGTTCCCACCTGGCTCTCACTTGTGACCTGGTGACTGTGGTTACCCACTGGGCCTCGCCTGACCTGGTGACTCTAGTCCCCAACTGGGCCTCACCTGAGCCTAGTGGACTCTGGGTCCCCCATCCTGGCTTCATTTGGACCTGTTGACTGTAGTCCCGCACCTTGGCTTCACCTGACCTGGTGACTGTGTCCTCCACCTTCACCTCACCTGTACCTGGTGACTCTGTCCCCACCCCGGATCACCTGGAAATGGTAGCTGTGGACTGTCATCTGGACACTGGTGACTGTGGTACCCCACCTGGGCCTCACCGTACCTGTGACCTGGAGCCTCCTCAGCTACCAAATACTAATCCAGATGGGACCCCCATAGTTGCTACTGACACACCAGGACCATCCCAGGTCTCATTGTCCCTGGTGAACATGGTCCCCTTGTCTGCGCTGACCTGACTCATCCATGCTCTGATCGATGTCTCCCCTAGTCTGAGTGTGTATTGCTATGGTCCCTTCTGCCTCACCTGATGAGGTACAGGGCCACGATATTTGCCCTTTGCAAGGCCAGTAGGTTCTCTGAAGTCCTCCTGCAACGGTGCTGCAAATCCAAACAATCATCCAAGAATGACGGCAGCATGAATTACCTCCGAGGACACATGCATCCGGTGCTCACCGAGGTAGGTCCCCTTCCGACTGACTCGGAGCCGGATGACAACCCCATAGCCCCTGAGGGACACAGGCTGGCTGGAACATCACACATGGGCCCTCACTGCCTGTCTTTTGCTCGCCCACCTACAGTCCACCTTCCCAGCCACTCTCCCAGGACACCCATCACCCTGGGAATCACAGAGGCGCTCCCACCCCCCCGGTATCAGGAGCACAGTGGCGGAGGACCCAGGAGGCTCTGGCAAATGCCGATCTGATGCTCTGATGCTCGGTGTGTAGTCTCCCAGCAGGGAGGAGAACAATGGTTTTCTCTGAGATTCACAAACACAATGACCGAGGGTGAGAAGGCAAGGGAGTGGACTTTCATCAAAATTAAAACCTGAATTCCAGCAAGAGTGCGACCACATCCCCACCCTGAGGGCAAGGATGCGAGTCACATCCTGAGGGGGGGGCCTGGGGGGAGCACTTGGGACTCCGCCCACATTCCAGTGCCGGAAGAGGCAAGCCTGCTCACCGGCCAGGGGGGACCCAGCAAGGCCCTGACTGTCCTCCCCTCACCACATGGTGGGGCGGGGGGGGGTGGTGTCATCCCTGTCGGGGTCACCAGCATCTAGGACGAGATGGAAAGGTCTATGTAATTGGGTCTCCCTGCATAGCACAGTCCTTACAGGGGCGGTGGGTTCCGGGGATCTGCCGGTCTTGAAACTGTAGCCTCCTTCACTGGGAAGGGCCTTAGGGTGCCCGCCCTCACCCCATGGGGCTGTGGAAGGGCTGCAGGAGTGCTCCCGGCATCTCATTGGGGGCGGGGTTGTTTTGGACCCCAGCCCGGGAGGCCCAGCCAAACGGCCCCCACCCAGGTCCCCAGGCCCAGAGTGGCCCGGGGAGCAGGCATCAGCGGCCATACTTTAAACCTGTCGCTGTGTGGAGCGCCTCCTCTTTATGCACCAGGTACTGGGGAGAGTGGGAGAGTTGGGGTACTGGGGAGAGTGTGGGTACTGAGGAGAGTGGGAGTACTGAAGCTATGGGGAGAGCGGGAGATGTCGGTCGCTGATGAGCCAGATCCAGAGCACCGAGTGCTCCGAAGCTTGCTGACGCACAGTGAGCGCCATGCAGTGTGGAACCCGGGATGGCACAGTTCCGCCCACAGTGGGGTCACGCATCATTGACTGTGGCCAGGAGGGGGTACATTCAGCACTTAGCCCTTCTCCGAAGGCTGGAGGGTCCGGGGAGGGTCCTGTCCCCATGCCAGGCGGGAGGGGGATGAGGCAACCCTCCTCATCCTCAGTTCCCATCCTTGGCCCTCAGGCCTCCCACCCTTTAGTAGGACTGGGGGGTCACAGATGTCTCCCCGACCCCCAGAGTCTCAGCATGGGGTTGCACTTAACATTGAGGGACATCTTGCGTGGTTCAGTCTGTTCCACGTCGACTCTTTAGATTTGGCTCAGGTCAGGTCTTGAGGTTGTGGCGTGGAGCCTGACATGTGGGCTCAGGGCTCCGTTGGGTGAGGAGTCCGCTCCAGGTTCCCCCCTCTCCCTCTGCCCCTCCTTACTACACCCTTTCTCAAGTAAATCTTCTAAAAATTAACATGAAGGACACGTGAGCATGTTTATCCCCTCTGCAGAGGTGCCTTGTGTGTCTGTGTGTAACGACCATGTAAATGCCTTTCACGGACACTGGGAGTCCTACCAGAAACCCCTTTTCCTTGATATTTATATGAAGTAACAGTCAAAAACACAACGTGGACGTAGTTTCAGGGCTACAACTAGTGACCTTGACATTCTGTGCCTTATTCAGTCCCCCCAGAGAAGCGGCGTCACGTCTGTTCCCGTACAATGTTGCACAACAGTACTGACTCCATTCCTAGGCTGTACTTTCTACATTCTGTGACTTCTTTTATTATTATGATCCAGACGCTTTTAGCTGTTTACTATCGTTAAGCTACATTGCCCATGTCCTACCCACGGCCCCCCCTCTGTCCATCGTCAGCAGGAGATCCTCAAATTAACAAGAGAAGGACATGGGGCAGCCCCGGGTGGTGCAGCGGTTTAACGCCTGCCTTCAGCCCAGGGCGTGATCCTGGAGTCCCGGGATCGAGTCCCACGTCGAGATCCCTACACGGAAGCCGCCTTCTCCCTCTGCCCATGTCTCTGCCTTTCTCTCTCTGCCGCTCTCTCTGTATGTCTCTCCAGGATATATAAATAAAATCTTTTAAAAAAAGAAAAACGAGAGAAAGGACAAAAAGACATACGATCCTCTCAAGAGTTGCAGAAAAAGCATTTGACAAAGTCAACTTCAAAAGCCTAGTGGGTTTTGAGGAAATGTCTATACAGAATAAAGTTCCGCCTAGGAAGGCGCAGCTGACTTCCTCTTCAGGGTGAAAACCTGAAATCGTCTCCCTACTGAGAGGAACAAGCCAAGGAGTGGGTCCGCCTTCAGTGCGGAAGTGTCTTGTACATGTTAGTCAACAGACAGGAAACAGCAAAGGTTCCAACTCCTGGAAGGGGGAGACGTCACACTGTCCTATTTGTTGAAGACTGCGGATGCCTAGAAAACAGGGAACCCGAGAGCCCCCACAAAAACTGTTAAAATAATGATTGAATTCAGTAAATTCATGGGCACCAACTGAACCTACAGAGCTCAGTAGCCTTGCTGCGTCCTGACAATGAGCACTCAGGAACGTATTGAAGGACGTGACTCCCCCTTCTCAGGGAGCCAGCACAGGAATAATATGGAGACTGAACGACAAGGAGCACCAAAGAACTTGTGCACTGAGCCATACCAGGCTCTGGGAGGCGTCCTGGGTTCGTGGGGTGGAAGCCTCCTCTTGTGAAAATGTCCACAGTTCCTGAAGCCACTCGGTTTCAATGTATATTCCTACAAAAAAAAACAATAAATCATGGTGGTAGATCCTAGAAGTAGGAAAAAAAAAAAAACCCTAACTTCCGTCCAGCCCCCAAAATTACCCGGACAGCAATCAGTATTGGAAAAAAAAGCAGGGACAGAGTGGTGTTGCAGCCACTTTCCTATTTCGATCGATGTCACAGAGACACAGGATATAAGCAGTGTGGTTCTCGGTCCTGCTGGCTCTGTCAGTTAAGCATCGACTCCTGACCTCACCTCAGGTCCTGATTCTCGGGCCGGTGCGTCGTGAGTTCTAGCCCTGGGCTGGGCCAGGCACGAGGCGTGGCGCCTACTTAGACCCACAGGGGGTGGTTCCAGCATAAGCTGTGAAGGAGGCAGAACTGGGAGTCCCAGAAGAAAAATGTGCTCTGATACAACTGCTTTTGTTTAACTTAATTTAAACCCAATTAAATAATGTTATAGTGTATAATACTTTCAGCGGTAGAATTCAGCGATTCACAGTTGGAGGAGAACAGCAGTGCTCGTGACATCCCTGCCATCCTTCGTGCCCATCCCCCTTTATCCCCTCCCCCGCCTCCCGCCTGCGAACCCCAGATTGTTTCAAGATTCAGATTCTGTATTTCCTGCATCTGTTTTCATCTTATTCGTTTTTCCTTCCACTTCACAGATGTTCATTGCTTTGCTTCTTTAATTCCACCTATGAATGACACCATAGGGTCATGTCTTTCCCGACTGACATTATTTCACTTACAGGATTCCCTTCTAGTTGTATCCGCCATTGCAAATGGCAATATTTCCTTCTCTTGATAGCCAGAAGTACCATTCCTCTGTCTATGACCATCATTCCTATCTCCATCCTCTATCCTTCATCTGTCTGAACGGCCCGAGGGCTCCTCCCACAGTGTGGCTATGTGGACCCGGCTGCTGCTGTGCGGACATCGGGGCGCAGGTGTCCTCCGCTGGCGTTTCATTGGCATCTGTATCTTAAGAGTCTGCTCCAGGCCGATGCACCTGCCAGTCGCAGGGCAGCCTTATCGTAAGTTCTGTGGGAGCCTTGGCACTGTTTCTAGGGCAGCTGCACCAGCCCGCAGTCCTGCCCAGTGGTAGGAGGTTGAGTGAGTCTTGGCGGACCACGGTAAAAGTCTTGTCCACATTTCATTTTTCGCGTTCCTGTGAGCTCCAATTCCTTGTCCTTAAGTTTTTTGGGAAGCAGGGTGATGTGCTCCATTTCAGCACGACGTTTCGAAGCTCATAGTGTTGGACCCTAGCTTCACAAGGGCCACGTGTCTCGGTAGAGGGGGGGGCCCCCAGAGGACTCAGACCCAGAAGGCAGATGCAACTAGCAAAGGACAGGTTTTTTTTTTTATGAACAGTCACCCAGAAAGAGAGAGAGAGAGAGAGAGGCAGAGACATAGGCAGAGGGAGAAAGAAGCAGGATCCATGCACCGGGAGCCCGCCGTGTGGACTCGATCCTGGGTTTAAGATTCGTGCCTGGGCCAAAGGCAGGCAACTAAACCGTCTGCGCCACCCAGGGATCCCTAGCAAGGAAGGGTTTTATTGACGTTTGTGCAAACGGGCCCGCGGCCTCAAAGGTGGAAGAGCCAGATTGGCATTTACAGGCATCTTTTTAAAGGCAAACCGCGGGATTAGCATTAAGCATTCGGGTTAAGACAGGATTGATTTCCTTTGAAGGTTTAACATGAACGTGTTCAGGGACTTTCCAGTCAGGGCGTGTGTGGGGGGGTTGGTTTTTCTTATCTGGAAAAAAAACCACAGAAGTTTTTCGCATTGCTTAAATTCGGGAAGGCGCCTGGATGTGTGGCTCTGGGTTAGGAGTGGTCCTAAATTATCCCAGGGGTGGGGGGGTGGGGAGTGGGTTTCTTCAATAGGTTCAGTGGAAGCCTGGAAGGAGGCAGGTCCTGCCCTGGGCGTGGGGGACTCCGCCTCCACTCACGCCTCTTCAGCACCTGAGCCCAGGGCCGAGTCAGGGGGCGTGTGTACAAGTAGGCTCTCCTCTGCCAGCAGTAACAGGAGCGGTTGTGCTCTGGCCTGCTGAGGGAGGATTTGGGGGGCCGGTCAGGCTGACAGGAGCCCCGGCCTCTCAGGGACCACAGGTAGGGCTCAGGACCATGTGGAGCCGTGTCCTCGCTGACAGGAGCCTGGTCTCCTCAGGTCCCACGGTGAGGCTTCAAGAAGTGGGGGGCCGCTTCCTCGCTGACAGGAAGCCCCAGCCTCCTCAGGGTCCGCGGTATGAGTTTTCGGGAGATGTTAGGGTCACGTCCACGTGACAGGAGCCCTGCCCTCCTCAGGACCCACGGAGGAGTTTTCGGGTTGATGAGGGGCCGGGTCTACACTCACGGAGCCCCGGCCCTTCTCAGGACCGGCGGGTAGGCTTCAGTCCATGTGGGGCCGCGTCCTCGGTGACAGGAAAACCTGGCCTCCTCAGAACCCGTAGGGAGGCTTCTGGAGGGGATGTGAAGGCATATGTCTCCACAGTGAAGGACCCCCCTTTCGTCCTCAGGACCTGCTTTCTTTGAACTCAGGAAGACATGGGCCACGTCTGCCATGTCAGGAGTCCGGCTCTGAGGACCTGCTGGAGGACCCTGGAGGCGCTGGTCGGATGTCCAATTCCACCTCAGCAGCAGCTACTCAGAAGAAAGGTAAGTGAAAGGGGGACAATTGAGATAGGGTAGGGTTTTAGGGGTGAGCAATATGTGGTTAGGGTGTGGTTGAAATTAGTTGATATGGGGATTTAGAGAATCATGGTTATGCGTTCGAGTTACTGGTTAGGGTGAGAGATGGGGGAAGGGTCAAGAGTTAGGAGTAAGGTACGGATTATTGGGATATTAGGAAACTTGAGTTGGAATGGATAAAGGTGATGTTACAGATAGGTTATAGGGTTTAGGTTAAGGGATGGGGGAGGGAATACGTTTAGAGAGAGAGCGGGGGATGGGGTGAATTTGATGAAGTTTAGGTATTAGGGTTAAGGCAGGGGTTTGGGCTAGGTTTAGGGGACAATTAGGGATTAGGGAAGGGTTAGGTTAGGCAAGGGTTTGGGGTACTGGTTAGGGATTAGGGTTAGGGTTAGGGAATGGGTTAGGGTTAGGGATGGGTTAGGGTTAGGGAATGCGGTTAGGGCTTTAGAGGGTTAGAGTTTGGGTTTGGGTTAGGGAACGGATAGGGTAGGGTTAGGGAACGGGATAGGGAACGTGTTAAGGATTAGGGAACAGGTTAGGTAACGGGTTAGGGTTAGGGAAACGGGTTAGGGTTAGGGGTTAGGGAACGGTTAGGGGTTAGGGTTAGGGAGGGTTAGGGATAGGGGGTTAGGGTTAAGGGAACGGGGTTTGGGTTTGGGTTAGGGATAGGGATAACGGGGTTAGGGTTAGGGTTAGGGAAAGGGTTAGGGTTAGGTGAACGGGTTAGGATTAGGGTTAGTGTTAGGGAACGGGGGTTAGAGTTAGGGGTTAGGGAACGGATTACGGTTAGGCTTAGGGGGAGGGTGGTTTGGGGTTAGGAAGGGTTAGGTTAGGGAACGGGTTATGTTAGGGTTAGGGAACGGGTTAGGGGTTAGGGTTAGGGTTTGGCTCTTCGGGAATCGGTTAGGGTGTAGGGGAACGGGTTAGGGTTAGGGAACGGGTTAGGGTTAGGGTTACGGTTAGCGGGTTAGGGTTAGGGACGGGTTAGGGTTAGGAAGGGTTAGGGTTAGGGGAACGAGGTTAGGGGTTAGGGGTTAGGGTTAGGGAACGGCGTTTAGGGTTAGGGAACGGGTTAGGGTTAGGAAAGGGTTATGGAACGGGTTTGGGGTTAGGGTTAGGGAACGGGATAGGGAGGGTTGGGTTAGGTAAGGTTTGGTTAGGGATCGGTGTTAGCAGGGGTGGGGAGTTAGGGAATGGGTTTGGGTTAGGGGTTAGGGTTAGGGGTTAGGGTTAGGGTTGGTGTTAGGGAACGGGTTAGGGTTAGGGCTGTGGGTTAGGGTTAGGGAACGGGTTTGGGTTAGGGTAAGGAAAAGGGTTAGGCGTTTAAGGGAACGGGTTAGGGTTAGGGTTAGGTTTTGGTTTGTTTAGGGTTAGGGTTAGGGTTGAGGGTTTAGGGTTAGGGGTTAGGTTCAGGGTTCAGGGTTAGGGGTTAGGGAGAAGGGTTAGGGGTTATTGGTTAGGTTAGGGGTTAGGGGTTAGGGGTTAGGTGTTAGGGTCAGGGTCAGGCTCAGGGTTTTTTTTTTTTTGGAAAACAGTTCTCTTTACCGTGATCATGAGTGACGACTCGGGCAGGGAGGCCGACCAAGAGTCTCGGGCGAAATAGGGCTCCCCCTCTGTCCTCCCTCCCCCCACGACCCGTCGCCCAAGGGGCATCGTGGAAAGAGGATTCTCCCATGCAAAACCCGGAGCTGGAGGGGAAACCGGGAGCGCAGTTCTGCCCCCCTCGTCCAATGGGGGCAGGACAGCCACAGCTCGGGGGAGTCGGAGAGGCCTCGGGCGACACGAGACTGGGGAGGGAGAGGGGTCCACCCGCAGCTGACCCCAGGCACCGGCGACCTGATGCGGTGTAGGTGGCGCGGGGTTGTGTGGTACGTGGGGCGGGCTTGTTTTTTCTAGCAGCGAGTCCCCCTCCCTCCCGAAGAAGGAAGACGTGGGCCCCGCGAATGGAGGAGAAGATAGGGGGAGCGGGCACCCTTTCCTAGCATGCAGCCCGGGAGGAAGCCCGGCCTTCCCGCGGGGAAAGGGCCCACCATCGCCATCGGAAACTGATCAATAAATTACAAAGTTGAGTAAAGGGAGGTGGATGTTTGGGGCGGGTTTCTTCCTGCCTCTTCTTCGTTCCCCTCTCGGGTCCAGTTAAGGAGGTTTCCTTCTTATGGCTGGGTTTTATCCAATCAGTTGAAGGTATAAGAAAAAAGATTGAATTCCTGGCGGAAAGATGGGATTTGGCCAGCCTTTGCTTCAGATTTTAACACTGCAAAATATTCTATTTTCCTAGGTCTTCAGTGACTTCCCATCATGCTGCAGGTTTTAGACTTGCCTACAAGCCTCTGCATCAATCATGGGAGCTATTCCTTAACATCAATCAGTCATCTCTCTCACTCCCTCCCTCCCTTTGTCTTCATTACCCTAGTTTCGGGTAAACTCTCTGAGAATAATGTGCATTGCCCACAACCTAAGTTTTCTAATTTAAGATGGTTTGGTAGTTGGATCATGGCATTGTTTTATGCGTTAATTTTTTTATTTTACTAAAATGTTTGCAAAAAAAATATGCAGTGGAAATTTTTCCATGGGGGGTTTATTTTTTTTCATTGGTACATACTATATTTATTAAGTTTGGTTTGGTTTATTAATCATAAAATTCAATATTATTATTTGTTTGTAATGTAAGATTAAAGTTAAAATAAAGTAAAATAACTAAGCTAAAAGGGATTTTAAAATGCAATTCAGTCTTCCTTTCTGCTTGAAAAGATGAGTTTTCTGCATACTCTGCCAAAGAAGCTACAGGAAAATTCAAAGAACAGACGACAATGTGCTCTGTTTTTCAGGATGTAGATTAATGCTTGGGATGTTTGCTCAACATGTCCAGAAATTTAAGATCAGAATATTAGATATTTGAATCTTGGAGAAATGGTAAGATAGGAAGAGGAGTTGAAAAGTCTTAGGATATTTTATAATATTTGGTAAGAAAAAAATTTCAAAAAGCCAAAATTTTGCTCGCCAATTAGGACATTAAAAATAATTTTGCTTTATTATGAGGATTTGG
>NC_054836.1:61867614-61874436 GCF_018345385.1 Vulpes lagopus | reverse complement strand
TTTAAAATCGACGGCAAAGGCTGCCAAATTCCCCTCTCCACAAGGGAATTCAATCTTTTTCTTATGCCTTCAACTGATTGGATAAAACCCATCCATATAAGGATTCCCTCCTTAACTGGGAATGAAAGGGGAACGAATAGGCAGGAAGAAATCCCCCCCAAACTCCACCGCCCTTTTCTCTACTTGAATTTTATTGATCTGTTTCCGATGGAGATGGGTGCCATTTCCCCAGCGGAAGGGAGCGGGCCTTCCTTCCGGCCGCATGCTAGGAGAAGCTGGCCTGCTCCCCTTTCTCTTCCCCAGTCCCAAGGGACCCAAGTCTTCCTTCTTCGTCCGAAAGGAGGGAGGGAGGGGACTCGCTGCTACATGCGCCCTCGCCCACTGGCCACTCATCCCCGCGCCGCCACCGCATCAGGTCGCCGTGGCCTGGGTCAGCTGCGGGTGGACCCCTCTTCCTCCCCAGTGTCTCGTGTCCCGGGCCTCCCGCCACCGCGTGCTGGCCCGTTGTCCTGTGCCCTCGGGACAGGGGGGGAAGAACTGCGCATCCCCTTCCCCTCCGGCTCCGGGTTTGCATGGGAGAATCCTCTTTCCACATGCCACCTGGCACGTGCGTGGGGGGATGGAGGACGGTGGGTGAGGCTCTCGCCCGATACTCTTGTCGGCCCTCCCTGCCCCAGGCTCACTCAGTGGCATGGGAAAAGAGATACTGTTTTTCAAAAAAAAAAAAAAAACCCTGAGCCTGACCCTGACCCCTAACCCTACCCCCTAACCCTAACCCCTAACCACTAAACCCATAAACCCTACCCCATAACCCTAACCCTAACCCTGACCCTGACGTCTGACCCTACCAACCCCTAACCATAACGCCTCAAAAAACACCCTAACCATAACCCTAACCCTAACCCTAACCCGATCCCTATCCCTAACCCGTCCCTAACCCGTTCCCTAACCCGTTCCCTAACCCTAACACCTACCCCCTAACCCTAACCCTAACCCTAAAACCCTAAACACCCTTTCCCTTAACCCCTAACCCCTAACCATAACCCCTCTAACCCTAACCCTAACCCTAACCCAAACCCTAACCCGTTCCTAACCCTAACCCGTCCCTAACCCGTTCCCAAACCCGTTCACTAACCCTAACCCTAACCCTAACCCTAACACCCCTAACCCTAACCCATACCCGTTCCCTAACCCTAACCCTAACCCCTAACCTAACCCGTTCCCTAACCCTAACCCTTCCCTAACCCGTTCCCTAACCCTAACCCGTTCCCTAACCTAACCAGTGTATTCCTAACCCTAACCCATTCCTAACCCTAACCCGTCCCTTAAACCTACCCGTTCCCTAAGCCTAACCCTAAACCTTCCCTAACCCCAACCAAACCCATTCCCTAACCTGGGGGGTTGTGGGTTTTCCTACCCTTACCATTCTTTAACCCTAACCCTAACCCGGTCCTAACACTAACCCAACCCTTCCCCTAACCATAACCCGTTCCCTAACTCTAACCTACCCGTTCACTAACCCTAACCCGTTCCCTAAAACCTAGCCGCCTAACCCTAACCCGTTTCCTAAAACCCAAACCGAACCCGTTCCCCGAACCCCTAACCCCTAACCGTAAAACTAACCCGTAACCCGTTCCCTAACTCTAACCCATTCCATAACCCTAACGCCTAACCCTAAACCTAACACGTTCCGCTAACCTGTTCCCTAACCCCTAACAGTTCCCTAACCCGTTCCCTAACCCTAACCCTATCCCCGATCCCAACCCAAACACTAACCAACCCTTCCCCTAACCTTAACCCACCTCCCTAACCGCCTAACCCTAATCCCAAACCTGTACCCTAACCTTTCCTAACCCTAATCCGAACCCTAATCCCTAATTGTCCCCTAAACCTAGGCCCAAACCCTGCCTTAACCCCTAACCCTAAACTTCAACCCCATCCCCCGCTCTATCGCTAACTATTCCCTCCCCCATCCTTAACCCTAAACCCTATAACCATCTGAACATCACGCTTTATCCCAGTCCCTACTCAGATTTTCCTAATCCCAAATCCGTACCTTACGTCCTAACTCTTGACCCTTCCCCCATCTCTCACCCTAACCAGGAACTCGAACGCATAACCATGATCACTAATCCATATCATCAAATTTCACCCTAACCACATATTGCTTACCCTAAACCCTAACCCTATCTCAATTGTCCCCAATCACTTACTTTCGTTTCTGAGGAGCTGCTGCTGAGTGGATGTGACTCTGAGCAGTCGCCTCCAGGGTCCTCCAGCAGTCCTGAGAATCCGGACACCTGTCCCATGCAGACGTGGGCCATGGTCTTCCTGAGTCATAGACAGCAGTACCTGAGACGAGGGGGGTCCTGTCCATCCTGGGTGGACTATGCCTCACTCCTCCAGAAGCCCTCCCTGCCGGGTTCGAGAGGCCAGGTTTCCTGTCACCGAGACGCGCCCCACAAGGACTGAAGCACGACCCGCCAGTCCTGAGAAGCCGGGCTCCTGTCAGTGTAGACCCGGCCCCACGTCCATCCCGAAAACTCAACGTGGTCCTGAGGAGAACCAGGCTCCAGTCAGCGAGACACTGCTCCACATGTCCTGAAGCCTACCTGCGGGTCCGAGAGCCAGTGGCTCCTGTCAGCCTGGACGCGACCCCACATCCTCACAGGCAGCTAGAGCACAGACCGGCTCCTGTTAAAGCTTGCGGAGTGAGGCCTACAGCAAACACACCCCCCTGACTCGGGCCTGGGCTTCGGGCGCTGAAGAGGCAGTGAGGAGGCGGAGTCCCCACGGCCCAGGGCAGGACCTCTTGCCTCCCTTCCAGGCATCCAGCTGAGACCTATGAAGAAACCCCAACCCCACCCCCCACCCCCGGGAAAAATTTTAGGACCCCGCCTAACCAGAGGCAGCACATCCCAGCGCCTTCCCGGAATTTAAGAAACGAAAAACATCTGTGGATTTTTTTCCCCGAGATAAGAAAAACCATCCCCCCCCCACCCCTGACTGGATAGTCCCTGAACATTTCATGTGACCTTCAAAGAAATCAATCGTGTCTGAAACCCGAATGCCATCTTAATCCCGCGTTTGCCTTTAAAAAGATGCCTGGAATTGCAATCTGGCTCTTCCACCTTTTGAGGCCAGGGCCCCCTTTTTGCGCAAACGTTCAATAAAACCCTCTGCTCGGGATCCCTGGGTGGGCGTCAGCGGTTAGTGCCTGCCTTTGCCCAGGGCAAGATCTTGGAGACCCAATCGGAGGCAACGTCGGCGTCCCGTACATGGAGCCTGCTTCTCCTCTGCCTATGACTCTGCCTCTCTCTCTCTCATCTCTCTCTTCTGTGACTGTCATAAAAAAAAACCCTGCTTGCTAGTTGCATCTGCCTGTCTGGGGTCTGAGTCTCTGGCCTCTACCGGAGACACTTTGGCCCCCGTGAGCAGGGTCCACCCTAAGAGCTTCGAACGTACGTGCTGAATGGACACAACACCCGCTTCCCCAGAAAACATAAGGACAAGGAAGTGGAGCCCACAGGATTGAAATGAATTGTGGACGCAGACTTTATCGTGTCCCGCCAAAGATCACACAACCGTCTTCCACTGTGGGCGGACTCGGGCTGGTCAGCTGCCCTGGAAACAGTCCAAGCTCCTCAGGAACTTACCGAATAGCTGCCCTCACCGCGGTGCACGTCCTGGACCTCACACTGAAGATACAGATGCAATGGGAAAACGCCCGGCGGGACACCTGCCCGTGTCCACGCAAGCCAGGTCCACAGTAGCCCCACAGCTGTGAGAAGGAGCCTCGGTGCCTTCAGACAGATATGGAATAGAGGGAAGGGAGATAGATGATGGTCAAAGAGAGAGGAATGTAAACTGCTATAAAGAGAAGGAAATCTTGCCATTTGCAATGACGGCGGATTACAACTAGAGGGATCCTGTTAAGTGAAAAAATAAGTCAGTCGGAAAGACAATGACCCTATGTGTCATTCATAGGTGGAATAAATAAGCAAATCAGATTGGAACATCTGTTAAGGGAAGGAAAAACGAATAATATGAAAACAGATGCAGGAAATACAGATCTGAATCATTGGAACAATCTGAGGGTCACGCTGAGGGACGGGGGAGGGCATAACGGGGGATGGGCCAGGAAGGATGGCGGTGATTCGGAAGCACTGCTGTTTCTCTCCAACTTGTGAATCCCAGAAATTCCAAGCCTCTGAAAGTATAATACACTATACATTAATTAATTGGTTTAAATTAAGTTAAACTAAATCATTGGAATCAGAGCACATTTCCTTTCTGACTCCCTGTTCTTGCTCCTTCAGCTGATGCTGGACACACCCCCTGTGGTCTAAGTAGGCGCCAACGCCTCGTGCCTGCCCAGCCCAGGGTAGAACTCACGACCCCCCGAGATCAGACCTGAGGTGAGGTCAGGAGACAGATCTTAACTGACAGAGCCAGCAGGGAGCCGAGAACCACACTGCTTTTATCCCGTGCTCTGGTACATCGTTCGCAATAGAAAAGTGCTTGCGCCCCACTCTGTCCTGCTTTCCACTACTGATTTGCTTCCGGGGTATGGGGGCGACGGATGTTAGGGTTGTTTTTTCCTACTTCTAGGATCTACCACCATGATTTTGATAGGAAGGACATTGAAACTACCGCGGGTGCTTCAGGAACTTGGACATTTTCACAAGAGGAGGCTTCCACCCCACGAACCCAGGACGGTCTCCCAGAGCCTGGTATGGCTCATGCACAAGTCTTGTGCTCCTTTCGTTCAAACTCATTATTTATCTCTGTTATCTCCGAGAATGGAGTCACGTCCTTCATTTCCTTCTGAGTGCTCATTGTCAGGACGCAGCAAGGCTTACCTGAGCTCTGTAGTTCAGTGGTGTCCCATGAATTTACTGAATTCAATCATTAGTTCCTAACAGGTTTTGGTGGGGCTCTCGGTTTCCTGTTTCTAGCACCGGCATCTTCAACAAATAGGGACAGTGTGACTCCCCTTCCAGGAGTGGAACCTTTGCAGTTTCCTGTCTGTTGACTACATTAGGACTTCAGCCTGAAGGGGACCCCCTGGGCTGTTCCTGCTCTTAGGGAGACGATTCAAGGTTTTCCACCCTTGAAAGGAATGTCAGCTGCGGGCCTTGCCTAGGCGAACTTTATTCTGTTGATGACATTTCCTCCAAAACCCACTAGGCCTTTTGAAGTTGTACTTTGCAAATGCTTTTTCTGCAACTCTTGAGAGATCGTATGCTTTTTTTGTCCTTTCTCTCGTTTTTCTTTTTTTAAAGATTTTAATTATATATCCTTGAGAGACATACAGAGAGAAGCGACAGAGAGAGAAAGGCATGATAACATGGGCAGAGGAGAAGGCGCTCCGTGTAGGGAACTCGACGTGGGACTCGATCCCCGGGGACTTCCAGATCACACCCTGGCTGAAGGCAGGCGTTAACCACTGAACCACCCGGGCTGCACATGTCCTTTCTCTGGTTAATGAGTGAGGATCCCTGCTGACTGAGGGACGAAGGGCCGGTGGTAGGACATGGCAATGTAATGAACGATATATGTAACAGCTATAAGCGTCTGGATCAAAAAATAAAAAATTAGTCACAGAAATTTAAAAGTACAGCCTAGGAATGAGTCAGTACTGTTGTGACACTTTGTACGGGGACAGACGGTGACGCCACTTCTCGTGGGGGGAGCTGAATAAGGCACAAGATTGTCAAGCACTAGTTGGTAGCCCTGAAACTACTGTCACGTTGTGTGTTGACTGTACTTCAATAAATATCAAGGAAAAGGGGATTCTGGTAGGACTCCCGTGGTCCGGGAAAGGAGGCATTTAACATGTTCTTACACACAACTAAGGCACCTCAGTCAGAAGGATAAACATGCTCACGTGTCTTCATGTTAATTTTAAGAAGATTACTTGAGAAAGGGTGCAGAAGAGACAGAGGGAGAGGGGGAACCTGGAGCGGATCCTCACCCTAACTGAGGCCTGACCCCACGCGAGGCTCCACGCTCACAACCTCAAGATCCTGACTGACCAAACTAAAAAGAGTCGAAGTGGAACCGACTGAACCACGCAAGAGCCCCTCGTATGTTAAGTGCAACCCATTCTGTGAACTCTGGGGTCCGGGGGGACATCTGTGACCCCAGTCCTACCGAGAATGTGGGAGCCTGCAGGCAAGGAGGGGAACGAGGATAGGGAGGTGCCCTGCCACCCACTCCCGCCTGGCGTGGGACAGGACCCTCCCCCGGGACCCTCCGCCGTCAGGGTGAAGGGCTAAGTGCTGATTGGACCCCGCTGCCCACATCCATATGGCGACCCCACTGGTTGGCGGAACTGTGCCACCCCGGGATTCCACACCGCGCATGGCGATCACTGTGCATCTGCAGATGCTTTCGAAGCACTCGTGCTCCTGGATCTTGGCTCACAAGCGAACCCGACTCTCCCGCTATCCCAGTAGCTCAAAGTACTCTCCCACTCCCTCAGTACCGGAAGGCCCACTCTCCCGTACCCCCACTCTCCCACAGTACCCCCAACTCTCCCACTCTCCCCCATACCCGGTGCATAAGAGGAGGCGCTCACACAGCCACAGGTCACAGGTGAGTGGCCGCTGATGCCTGCTCACCCGGGGCCACTCTGTTGCCTGTGGGTCTGGTTGGGGGCGCTGGCCTCACGGCCTGGGGTCCAAAACACCCTGACCCCAATGAGATGACCGGGAGCAGCTTCCTGCACCCTTTCCACACCCCATGGGGTGAAGGCGCAACCCTAAGGCCGCTGTCCAGGGAAGGATGGCTGCAGTCACAGACCGGCAGCTCCCGAAC
>NC_054836.1:61860622-61867514 GCF_018345385.1 Vulpes lagopus | reverse complement strand
GTGGAAGTGGGAGGACCGCGAGTGTCATATCACAGAAGGAAAGTTCTCCCTGAGAGAGAGCTTGCAACTAGGTATCAGGGTTGGAAGTTAGTACTGTCCCACCATCTGAGGGAGGAAGTCGTCGGAAGTCACAGGAATGAGCTAAGAGACCACTTGCCTCTACAAAGCTTGAATCCCGGTCCACGGAAATCCCTTGGCTTGCAAAGGGTACAGGCGGTTCAGCATGTGGGAGAGTTGAAGCCATAAGCTCACCAAAGGAGTGTGATGCCTTGGAGGCAGCTGTCCGCTAGGCGCGAAATAGTCAAGGCAGTACATGGTATCTCTCTCGCGCCTGTCCCGCGTAGAAACGAAATTGCTGTGCAAGCGAACCGTTGCGGGCAGTCAGGAAATGTGGAGCGATAGGCCATAAGTCAAGTCTCGGATGTGTGTACGCTCTGCAGTCAGATGGCTGCTAGACATTTTTGATGGGGCTGGGGGACCGAGTACACTCTATTGAACAGGGACGTTTGCATTGTCTGTATTTGGACTCAGATTCACTTGGCAGAGTCCTGGTCACTTCCATATGCTTTTTCACCACAACCTCTTCCGGCACCTAACATAAGGATGCTGGGGGACCTAGGTCTACGGGCAGTCAGGATGGGGTGGTCCTGCCTGACCTAAGGTCGCACAAGGAAGCATGCTACAAGCCAGCTTTCAATTGCTGCGTTCTGAGGGGCACTGAGAACGCTAGCAGTACTCTAAGCCAGGAGGTAGCCAGATACCATTCCACTGCAGTGGAGACACCCTCCAGGTCTGTTATCCCTCTTGCGTCTCACAAGCCTCTGACAACGGCTCTGGTGCAGATGATGGAAACTCTTTATGAGGCAGTGTGCAATGTGAGCGATGAGGGGGTTTTGGGGGGGGAGCTCAAACTCTCGAAAGGAAGTTGCTTTTGGACAAGGCGTTCAGCGAGTTCTCTCGTATGGCACTTAGGATGTAGCACCTGGCTCACACAGGACATACTAGGAAAATCGCTGGATTGAGCTACGATGCACTAGTTTGTGGGCGGGCCTCTCCCGTTATCTCACAACACTTCAGGCCCCGCTGGACTCCGCCTGTTAGGAGCTCGGTATACTGCAGGCAGGTTGTGGGAGAGACGTCCATAAAGCTCAACTCTCGGAAGTGTGTATGCTTTGCAGGCAGATGTCGGCTAAACACCTTTGAAGGGAGTAGGACCGAGCTACACTCTCATTGAACAAGGACGTTTGCAATGTCTGTATTGAGATCACATAATTGAGGAGACTCTGTACATGCAGTGTTTTCACAACACTTCCGGGCTAACAGACAGATGCTGGACCTATGTCTACTTGCAGTCAGGATGCGGGAGGGTCTGCCCTGACCTCAGCTGCACAAGAAGCATGCCTACAACGCTTGCAACTAGCTGCGTTTTCCGGGCACTGAGAACGTAGCAAGTACTCTAAGCAGGAGGTAGCGGAATACCACTCCACTGCAGCTGGAGACACCCTCCTGGTCTGCATATTCCACTTGCGTCTCACCAGCCTCTGACAAACGCTTGGTGCAGATGTTCGAAACTCATTCTGCAGGGCAGTGTGCAACTGGGAGGGACTGAGTGTGAGCTCACTCTCAGAGGTAAGTTGCTTGGGAAAGGCGTCCAGCTAGCTTCTCTCGTATGAACTTATGGATGTAGCACCTGACTAATAGGAATTATAGGTAATCGTGGATTGAGCTTGCGAGGCACTAGTCTTGTGGGCCGGACTTTCCACTTTACCCTCTCACCACACTTCAGTCACGCATTCGGGGCTAGGTCTGTAGGAGCGCGGTGTAGTGCAGGCGGGGAGTGGGAGGGACAGGCCCTAAGCTCAATCTCAGGGGCGTGTATGCCTGGGTGGCAGATGTCTGCTCCCCTCTCATACAGTGGAGTTAGAACCTAGCTAACATTCATTTGAACAAGGAGTTGGCCATCGCTGTATACAACTCACATTGCCGTGATGGAAAGGTCTGAGTTTCCACACGCAATTCTATCAAACTCCCCTGACCTGACACGAGCGATGTTGGCAGCTCCACCAGAGGCGGACGAGGCGGGAGGGTCCATTTTGTGGAGCTCAAATCTCAAAAGGAAGCATGCCCCAGATGACTAAGCTGCCTTTCACTAGCTGCCTTCTTATGGCCGAGAGAACGTCGCATGCACTGGAAGTTCAGGACGTTGCGTGAATACCGTTATCCAACGAGTGTCAGCACCATTGAAGGCTGCAGCTTGCCCATTTGGGCGCCATGAGCTTCTGACAAGCATGTCTAGTGAGGAATGTTCGTACTTCCCCCCAATTGGTGAAGGCAGTGTGGAAGTGGGAAGGACCGCGAGTCAAGTCATTCACAGAAGGATGTTCCTGAGAGAGAGCTTGCAATAGGTACTCAGGGTTGGAAGTTAGTATGTACCACCCACTCTGAGGGAGGAAGTGTGGAAGTCATGGATTGAGCTACGAGGACACTTGCCTCTCACAAAGCTTGAATCCGTGTCCAACGAACATCCTTGGCTGCAAAGGGTACAGGCGGTCAGCATGTGGGAGGTTGAAGCCATTAAGCTCAACCCAAAGGAGTGTGCATGTTGGTGGCAGCTGTCCGCTAGGCGCGAAATTGTTCAAGGCAGTCACTTGGTTCTCTCTCCGCGCTGTCCCGCGTAGAACGAAATTGCTGTGGCTAGCGAAAACCGTGCGGCGTCAGGATTGTGGGAGCGATAGGGCCATAAGCTCAAGTCTCGGCAAGTGTGTACGCTCTGCAGGCAGATGGCTGCTAGACAACTTATTGATGGAGTGGGGACCGCGCTACACTCTCATTGAAAGGGTTTGCATTGTCTGGTATTGGGACTCAGATTCATTGAGCAGAGTCCCCTCCCCCCATGTCATCTACCATATGCTTTTCACACAACCTCTTCCGGCACCTAACATGAAGGATGCTGGGACCTAGGTCTCGGGCAGACAGGATGCGGGAGGGTCTGCCCTGACCTCAGGTCGCACAAGGAAGCATGCTACAGCCAGCTTTCAACTAGCTGGTTTGAGGGCTGAGAACGTAGATAAGTACTCTTAGCGGAGGTAGCCAGAATACAATCCACTGCAGCTGGGAGTACACCTCCTGGTCGCTTAATCCCACTTGCGTCTCACAGCCTCTGACAAAACGGCTATGGGTGGCAGATGTTGGAATACTCTTCTGAGCAGTGTGCACTGTGAGCGAAGGAGGGTGAGCTCAACTCTCCGAAGTAATTGCTTTGGACAAGCGTTCAGCGAGCTTCTCTCGTACTGGACTTAGGATGTATCCACCTGGCTCACACAGGAAATACTTGGAATCGTGGGATTGAGCTTCGATGCATAGTCTTGTGGGCGGGGACTCTCCTTTACTCTCACAAATTCACTCAGCATCGGGACTATGCCTGTGAGGCGCTCGGTATACCTGCAGGCAGGTTGTGGGAGGGGACCTGAGTCATAAGCTCAACTCTCGGAAGTGTGTATGCTTAGCAGCAGATGTCGGCTAAACACTTTGATGGGAGCTAGGGACGAGTACACTTTCATTGAAAAAGTACGTTTGCATGTCTGTATGAGATCCATACATCTTGAGGAGAATCCTGTCACTTCCACGTGCCTTTTCACACAACCTTTCCGGCGCCTACCAGAAAAGGTTGCCCTGGGACTAGGTCTACGCTGCGTCAGATGCGGGAGGGTCTGCCCTGACCTCAGCTCGCACAAGGAAGCATGCTACAAGCAGCTTTCAACTAGCTGCGATCTTAGGGCCCTGAGAAGTGGCAGTACTCTACAGCAGGAGGTAGCCACGAATACACTCCACTGCAGCTGAGGGACACCCTCTGGTCTGCATAGATACATTGCGTCTCACCAGCTTGACAAACGGCTCTGGTGCAGAGGTTCGAAACTCTTCTGCAGTAGTGTGCAAATGGGAGGGACTGAGTGTGAGCTCAACGCTCAGAGGTAAGTTGCCTTGCGGGAATTGGCGTCAGCTGCTTCTCTCGTATGAGAACTTAGGATGTAGCACCTGACTAGCATAGGAATTACTAGGTAATCGCTGGATTGCGCTTGGAGGCACTAGTCTTGTGGGCCGGGACTTTCCACTTCACTCTCAGCACATTCAGTCACGCATGGGCCTAGGCCTGTATGGGGAGCGCGGTGTATGTGCAGGCACGATGTGGGAGGGACAGGCCATAAGCTAACTCTCAGGGGCGTGTATGCCTGGGAGGCAGATGTCTTGCTCCCACTCTACAGTGGAGTTAGAACCCTGCTACACTCTCAGTGAACAAGGACGTTGGCCATCGCCTGTATTCAACTCACATTGCCGTGAGGACAGGTCTGAGTTTCTCACGCATTTCTAACAACCTGTCCCTGCACTGACAGGAGGGATGTTAGAGCAGTCCACCCAGGTGGGGGACCCGAGGCGGGAGGTCCTTTGTGGAGCTCAAATCTCAAAAGGAAAGCCATTGACCCAGATGCAGCTTTTCACTAGCTGCCTTCTTATGGCGAGAGAAGGCGCAGCACTGGAAGTCAGGACTTGCTGGTATACCCGCTTACTCCAACGAGTGGACAGGCACCAATTGAGGCCTGCGCTTGCCCTTGGTCCCATGAGATCTCTGGACAACATGTCTAGTGAGGATGTTCTTTATCGTAATCCTGTGCAGGGCAGTGTGGAAGTGGAAGGACCGCGAGTCGCTCATCTCACGAAGGAAGTACTCTGAGGAGAGAGTTTGCAACTAGGTATCAGGGTAGGTAATTAGTATGTACACCATTGAGGGAGGAAGTCGTCGGAAGTCACAGATTGAGCTATAGAGACACTTGTCTCACAAAGCTTGAATCCCGGTCCAACGAAATCCCTTGGCTGCAAAGGGTAAGGCGGTCAGCATGTGGAGGTTGAAGCCATAAGCTCAACCAGGAGTGTTGCATGCCTTGGGAGGCCAGCTGTCCGCTAGGCGCGGAAATTGTCAAGGCAGTCATTGGTTCTCTCTCGCGCCTGTCCCGCGTTAGAACGAATGGTGCAGCGTACCGTGCGGGCAATCAGGATGTGGAGCCGATAGGCCATAAGCTCAAGTCTCGGAAGTGTGTAACGCTCCTGAGGAGATGGCTGCTAGACACTTATATGATGGGAGCTGGACCGTGGCCTACACTCTCATTGAACAAGGACGTTTGCATTGCTCTCTGTATTGGATACGTTCTCAGACTGTGGTCACTTGAGCAGAGTACTGTCACTTCCATATGCTTTCACACAACTCTTCTGCACCTAACCTAAGGATGCTGGGACCTAAAATTTTATTTAATAAAAAAAGTTACGGGCGTCAGGATGCGGGAGGGGTCCTGGCCCGGACTCAGGTGCACAAGGAAGACTTGCTAAAGCCAGCTTTCAACTAGCTGCGTTCTGAGGGCACTGAGATCGTAGCAGTACTCTAGCAGGAGGTAGCCAGAAACCAATCCATGCAGATGGAGACACCCTCCATTGTCTGCTTTATCCACTTGGTCTCACAGCCTCTGACAAACGGCTCTGGTTGCAGATGTTGGAAACTCTTTTGAGGCAGTGTGCAACTGTGAGCGACTGAGGGTGAGTCAACTCTCCGAAGTAATGTTGCTTTTGGACAAGGCGTCAGCGAGCTTCTCTCGTATAGGCACTTAGGATGTAGCACTGCTCACAAGGAATATAGGAACTCGCGAAGGAGCTTCGATGGCACTAGTCTTGGTGGGCCGGGACTCTCCCGTTACATCTCACAACCTTCAGGCACGCATCGGGACTAAGCCTCCCCCCCCGTGCTAGTGAGCTCGGTTACCTGAGGGCAGGTTGTGGGAGGGACAGTCCATAAGCTCAATCTCGGAAGTGTGTATGCTTTGCAGGCAGATGTCGGCTACAACACTTTGATGGAGCTAGGAGAGCTACACTTACATTGAACAAGGCGTTTGCACATGTATGTATGAGTCACATACACTTGAGGAGAATCCTGTCACATCCACGTGCTTTTCACACAACCACTTCCGGCGCTAACAGAAAGGTGCCTGGACCTAGGTCCTACGTGCAGTCAGGATGCGGGAGGGTCTGCCCGACTCAGCTCGCACAAGGAAGCATGCTACAAGCAGGCTTTCAACTAGGTGCGTTTTAGGGACTGAGAACGTTAGCAGTGCTCTAAGCCAGGAGGTAGCAGAAGACCACTCCACTGCAGCTGGAGACACCTCCTGGTATGCTATTCCACTTGCCCGTCTCAAAGCTCTGACAAAAACGGCTCTGGTGCAGATGTTCGAAACTCATTCTGCAGCCGTGTGCACTGGGAGGGGACTGATTGTGAGCTCAATCTCTCAGAGGTAAGTTGCTAGGGAATAGGGTCCAGCTAGCTTCTCTCGTAGGAACTTAGGATGTAGCCCTGACTAGCATAGGAATTACTAGGTGATCGCTGGATGAACTTGGAGGCACTAGTCTTGTGGGCCGGGACTTTCCACTTACCTCTCCCACACTTAGTTCAGGATCGGGATAGTAGACTTTCGGCGGTGTACATGCAGGACGATGTGGGAGGAAGGCCATAAGCTCAACTCTCAGGGGCGAGTATGCCTGGGGCAGATGTCATGCTGCCCACTATACAGGGGAGTTAGAACCTAGCTACATCTCATTGACAAGGCGTTTTGGGCCCATGTGTATTCAACTCCATGCCGTGAGGACAGGTCTGACGTTTCACACGCATTTTAAACAACCGTCCCTGCAACTGACCGGAAGGATGTTAGCAGCTCCACCCAGAGGGGGACCGAGGCGGGCGGGTTCTTTGTGGAGCTCAACATCCTCAAAAGGAAGCACTGCCCAGATGCAGCTTTCACTAGTGCCTTCTTATGGCCGAGAGAAGTAGCAGCACTGGAAGGTCAGGACGTTGCGT
>NC_054836.1:61849016-61860522 GCF_018345385.1 Vulpes lagopus | reverse complement strand
TAAATAAATGCATTTCTGTCACTTTCAAGGAAAACAACTGACAGTATTTATTTTTGGTGATAAGAAAATTCTGAGTGTTTAGAGTAAAAATTTAAGTTTTGGTAAACTTGAGTTTGAAAGACTCAAAGTCGCTGATGATACTGGAAATGGAAAATAACACAATAATTTCTATATAATGTATTAGTGACATACGTCAGTTGTAAGCACAATGGACCCAGTATTATACCCAATAACCTACACATCCGTGTACAAAACCAACAAAGTAAAAGACACATTCAAAGAAGTAAGATTAGGGACACCTGGGTGTGCAGCGGTTGAGAGTCCACCTTTGGCTCCCGGCATGATCCCCGGGGTCTAGATCGAGTCCCACATCAAGGCTCCTGCAGGTAGCCTGCTTTCTCCTCTGCTGTGTCTTCTACCTCTCTCCTCAATCCTGACTCTCCTCATGAATAAATAAAATAAAATCTTTTAAAAAAAATCAGTTATAAAATAAATCAGTTGTATAAAATAATAGACTATGAACAATTAGTCTCAAATTTCACATTGTAACTAACCTTTAAGAAACAAATACCTGTGGAATCTGGTGTGGCATCAAAGAATGTCTAAAATTAACTCAAAAGGCATAAAATACTCCCCATTTTCTAAACATATCTGTGTGAGGCCGGTTTATTCTCATGTCTTTAACCAAAATAACAAATCACAACAGAGTATGCAGAAGCTGAAATAAGAAGCAGCTATCTCTAGTTGCCAGGCATTACCCCTGGATGCTGGGTGACCAGTTGAGTAGTGCCTGCCTTCAGCTCAGGGCACTGAGTCCCAAGATCCGGGATCAAGTCCCCCATTGGGCTCCTTGCAGACGCCTGCTTCTCCCTCTGCCTATGTCTCTGCCATTGCTCTCTCTGAATAAATAAAATCTTAAAAAAAAAAAAAAAAAAAAAGGAAAAACTACCTCTCAGGATGTGATATATAAACAAGACTTTCGACACAGAAGCTGCCTATGAAAAGAGCAGAGCAAATGGAAATGCACGTCACTGGAGCAGGTAATAAGAGATTAAAAAAAAAGGTAGATGCATGCAATTATCCACATGATGTCGAGTAATTGTTTTCATCAACTTTAAGCCTATTAAAAATAACAGTAATAATCTTGTGCACCCAGGCATCAAAAGTTTTGTTTGTATTTAATAATTTAATAGTCTTCCAGGTGAACACAAATATACTGCCTTATAAGGCATCATTTATTGAGTTTGTTAGACTACAATAAGGGAATCTGATTTTATTTATTAAACATAAGAGAAACTCACTGAAGAGTTAAGGCTACTAGTAAGGTTGATTTTTTTTTAAAATATCACTCTGGTTTTTTAAGAGAAGCACAACGGGGCAAGAATAAAAAAACTATCCTATAAGTTTTAAGAGACTGAATGGAAGGTTCTAACAACCAGATTGTGAAGGCCATTCCAAGAACCTGAATTATTATCAGACACACAAAACAATCAATTGGGTAGCAATAAGACAAAGAAAAAATCTACAATAAGGGGACAGAAGGCAAACTCCTCCAAAATATTTTATCCAACTGTGAATCATATGATTACACATGGGATTGTCCTAACGCCTACAAAACCACCATATGTAAATTATGTTACCAAAAAGACTTATTCTTCATTGCATATCAAACAAAGAATACTACTTACAGTCTAAAAAATGTTATCTTCAACTGCCCTAGACCGCAAACCTAGCATTTTACAATTATATAACTAGTGTAAAGATAAAGTATTCAATTGTTTTTTATTTCATCTGGAAAATAGTTTTCTTTCTCACTAAATAATAAATTGATATGTCAAAAATAGTAAGTTTGATATGGAAGATACAGCAATAAAGATTTTTTCAATTAAAAATTATATGACAAGATATGTGATGTTCATGGATTAGAAGATTAATAATTCTTAAAATGGTCATACTACCCCAAATAATCTATAGATTCAGTGCACTCCCGCATAAATACCCATGACATTTTTCACAGAGCTGGAACATAGCATCCTAAAAATTTTGTAGAAAATAACAAAAGGCTCCAAATAGCAAAAACAATGATTGAGAAAGAAATTTTAAAAAAGAGGTATGACACATCTCCCCATTTCAAACTATACTTACAAAGCTAATAGTAAGTTAAAACATATGGACTGGCACAAAAACAGACACATAGAATCAAGGGAATAGAACAGAGAGCCCAGAAATAAGCACATAACCTACGACAAAGAACACAAGATTATAACAATGAGGGTAAGACAGTCTCCTTCAATAAATAGTGAGAAAAACTGGACCTACATGCAAAAATAATGAAACTGGACCATCTCAAACCACATCTCAAAAATAAACTCAAAATGGAATTAAAGATTTGAATGTAAGACCTTAAACCATAAACCCCTCCAGACAAAACATAGAATAAGCTCATTCTGACATCAGTCTTTGCAATAAGATTTTGGACAAGTCACCTCAGGGAAGGGTAATGGAAGCTAAAATAAACAAATAGGATTATATCAAACTAAGAAGACTTTTTGGCAGTGGAGAAAATCATCAACAAATGAAAAAGGCCAATCAACGAATGGAGAAGATATTTGAATCGTACATCTGCTACGGAGTTAATATCCAAAATACAAAAAGAACTTATAACTCTCCAAAAACTATCAAAAGAAATAACCTGATTAATAAATGGGCAGCGGACCTAAGCAGAATCACAAAGAATATTATACCTCATACCTGTCAGAATGGCAAAAATAAAAAGACAACGAAATAACAAGTGTTTGGTGAGGACGTGAGATAAGAGAATCCACAAGCAGTGTTTGACAGGGATGCAAACTGTGTAGCCAAATTATGAAACATAGGAGGTTCCTCAAAAAATTTAAAACAAAATAGCATATAATAAACTAGTAATACCCACTAACTAAGTATTTATCAAAGAAATAAAAAAACATCGAATTCAGGGGGTTCCTGGGTGGCTCAGTCACACTGTCCAAATCTGATCTCAGCTCAGGGTCTTTTTTTTTTTTTTTTAAGATTTTTATTTATTTTATTATGTCCCAAGGCGGAGCCTGATCCTGACCTGAACCAAGGACCCTGGGGAACACAACCTGAGCAAGGGGGGCAGACACGTCAAGCCACGAGCCATCAAGTGCCCCTCAGCTCAGTCTTGTCACAGACAGGTCAAGAGTTCAAGCCCACATTGGGCTCCATGCTGGGTGTGGAATCTACTAAAAAACTAAACAAACCCCACACTAATTTGAAAAGATAACATGCACCCCTATGTTATTAACTGATTATTTACAGCAACCCAAGGCCCATACATAGATGAATAAGAAGAGTGCCCATATATGAACAATGGAATATTACCGGGCCATAAAACAAATGAGATCTTGTCATTTTGCAACAACTTGGATGGACCTAGAGGGTATAATGATTAAGAAATAGTCTGAGAAAGACAAACGTTGTTATGGTTTTCTAAATTCACGAATGAGAGAAATCAAACAAAGACAAAAGAGACCAACAACAACAAAAAAAGGACTTGTTAAATGACAGAAACAAACTGGTGGTGGCCAAGGGGAGGTGGGTAAGGGGGATGAGTGAAATAACTAAACGGGATTAAGAAATACTCTGACATGAAGAGCACGGAGTACTGTATAGAAGTGACTGATTCATGAGGCATCCTGGTGGCTCAGAGGTTTTTAGCACCTGCCTTCGGCCCAGGACGCTGTATACCTGTGGATCCGGGATCGAGTCCCACGATGGGCTCCCAGTGGGGGCCTCTTCTCTCTCACCTGAGTACCTTTGCCCCCCCCACCCTCCTCTCTATCTCATGAATAAATAATAAAATCTAAAAAAAAGAATTGTTTGATCGTTAACATTGTACACTTGACACTATTAACAGTTATTAGAACTTTAAATTAAAAACAAAGGCGAGGGACCAAGATAGACATTTTTCTGAAGTTGAACCAAACCAAAGTGACCACCAAGTACATTAAAAGATCTTAACAATAATCCTCAGGAAACACAAATCAAAACACAAAGAAGATCACCTCCCACCTATCTGAATGGCTATAACAACACACAAAAAAGACAGCAAGGTATTGGGAGGATAGAGAAAAAAAGGGAAACCTTTCTTATACTGGTGGGATGTAAATTGTGCAGCCACTACAAAAAACAGAAATGAAAGTGTCCTCAAAAAATTAAAAACAGATGCCATATGATCCAGCAATCTACTTTTGGGTATTTACCAAAGAAAATGAAACACCAATTTGAAGAGATACATGCACCCCTATGTTCACTGCAGCATTAATACCGATAACCAAGATATGGGAAGCAATCTAAGTAACCATCAACAGATGAAGAGCATAAGTAGATAGTGTTATATATACAATGGGAATACTATTCAGTCCATCAAAAAGGATCTTAGACATTGATGGCAACAAGGACCTAAGGGTATGAAGCTAAGTGAAATAATAAGATGCAGACAAACATACCATATTTTGTCTTTCCCTCATATCAGAACCTAAAAATCAAAACAAATGAACAAACAAAACAGACTCACAGATACAGGATACAAACTGCTGTTGACCAGAGGGGGGGAAGGTGATGAAAGAGGTTAAGGTGAATTAAGAGGTACAAAGTTTCGAGTGTATAAAGTTAATAAATTAAGTCACGGGATGTAAGTACAGCACAAGGTATACAGTCAATAATGTAATAATTTTGTATGTGACAGATGTAACTAGCTTATCATGGGAACTTTTTAATTATATATAAAAAGAGCAAATCACTGTTATAAATACCTGAAACCAACAGAATACACTGTCAATTACACTTCAAAAACAACTGCACTGAAAAACAGAGACTTGAATTCAATAATTCATATCTTGGTAATTATTTTCAAGTAATCCTCTTTACCATTTAACTTCCCTAGAATTTATCCTGAAATGTTTCATTGCCAGCATCTTGCCACTTTCTCTAATTATGAAGACAACAGTTCAGTTTATATTTTAACTTTAGTCTGTTGCCTTTCTTTAAGAAGTAAGTAAAATTATATTCTTATGCCCACATCTCTCATATGTGAAAAACATCTGGCTTCTACTCTCTCACTTATTAATCTGGTCCCTCTATATATATGACTTTGTAAGACACAAAAATAAAATTATGGTGAAGGTAGTTTCTAGTCCTGAGTTAATTAAGCTTTTCAATATTAATAAGTAACGATAATCCAGATATTTTTTAAGTTAAAATAGGGTATTCTGATAAAGTTACCTACATCAATATCTCAAACAAAAAAAATACAGCTAATAGAAAAATCAATCCAAACTCAAAGCATTTGATATTTAAGCTCAATATACCAAAAAGTATAATATTTAAGTTCAAATATCTACAGCTTTTCAAAAAGAAAGAAAATTACCTTTATCAAAAGAGATTGAGGTTCACATACCCATTGTGGTCGATGTAAGGCTTTATGTGTATATCTGTGTCAAAATTGGAAACTAACACTTGAAGATTTGATGTGAGATCAGCCCATTTTATCTTGGCCTTTTTGGTTGAGTCAAATGATTTTGATTATTTTTAAATCCTCAACATTTCCATATACAACTTTACTCACTTTTCTGCCTTTTAACTTTTACTTTTTGATCATTTGATGTTCCCAGATCAAAAGACTGAACCGGGCTGATGTCTGGAGTTGACAGAGGAGTGAACATCTGTCTCAGTATGCTTCAGATTCCTCAGGAATTCCTGACGTTTTGGTATAGTACGTGAAGGCTGTGTTCCTGTCGATTTCATCCAGTTTTATATTTCTGTTTTGGTGACAAGTGGTTACAGCCAGAAGATGTATCTTTATAGATGGAGATGAATCAGAAAATACAGATAACAGACCCTGCATCGAACAATCTGTACCAGAACTTGAAGAAGAGGACAAAGAGGAAGAGGAGGATGAAGAAATTACAATTGGAATACTTTTTTACCAATGTTTTTTTAAAGTTATTAGATGGTTTAGCCGACTTGATCAGAAGAGATTTTTCCCATCATCACTGCTTTCCTCTCCATCCGTATAATAATCATCTTCACCTTCTTTTATAATTTTGGAATTCTACTTGAGTGGGCAAGTGTATTTTATCCCTATAGAAAGCATCCCACAATTTTTTTGATCTTGAAGTGGTCAACGATAACGAATTTCTGGTTCGCGTATTAATCATCTACTACCGGTTTCTTCTGGGAGAATTTCTCGGCTTTATTTCGTTTTCCTTCTTGTAATCCAATTTCAAGTTTTCCATTTCTTTTAGCTTTATCTATTCTCTCTCTTGCTCATCATTTTCCTAAAAACTGACTTACTTTCACATTTCTTTTGTTTCTTCAAAGTCACTATCCAAAGAAGGAATGGTCCACTTCACCATTCTGATATATCTCCAAACCGAGATCCATGATGGTAAAAATATATCTAAAAAGAGGCCAGTGTTACCGGCAATGTACTAAAGAATAATTTCCCATACTTCTCACATATACAGTAATTCCATATCCCAAACTGAGCAGTTTGATTAAGAGAAACATTTAATAATAAATTGAATCAGTGATTTGAACATACCTAAAGTTCAGCTCACAAGAGTACTCAGGCAAGCATACCACAAAATGTGTATCTACATAAATATGCATACACCTGGGTGAACCCTAAGGAAAATCTGCCTTCTATAATACAATTAGGATTTTAGAAATAAGAAGAGATAAAGGTTGAAAATTTTGGGGTTGGTTGATTTAGGTTGGGGAACATCCCCAAATCAGTTAGCCATCCTGAATTTAGAATTGACCGTTATAATACTAATCTCCACAAAGGAAAAAAAAAACAACAATCAAAAAAACATAATGACTTTGAAGCAGCTGATTGCTATTTTCTGGAGGTAAAGAAAACAAGGGGCCTAAGGTATCTTAACTGTTACCAAAGGCACATAATCAAATAACTTGATATAGTGGGGTAATAAAACACAGGCCCCATAGATAAAGGGGCTTTCCATCGCCATACAAGTCAGACAATTAGTCCTGAAAACAAAACACACAAAATAAACTTAAAAATGAAAAAGTACATCTGTGGAAAGCTATTAGACCATAATGATAGACAATAGGGCAAATAATATGAAAAAATTTAAGACTTAAAAGGATTTCTCGTAATATATATAGTCACAATCCAAATAAGCACTCAGTACATTCAGAATTATGATTATTCTAATATATCAAACCCAAACGAATAAAAGATTATGTAATCTGTAACACTAAATCAATCATGAGACTCTGGAGCCATTAATTGATAAAAGTATCTGCAACCTATAAAAAACAAGTACAAACTATTTAAAAACCAACCAAACTATACTATAACGGACTATGCAGACAGATTCAGTAAGATGGATTAGAGATAGAGGGTGGTAATACCATATTTTATTATCACTTGGTAGCAATTTTTTTGCCTTTAAGAATTTAAGAGATTCTGACATATGAAACATGAACAAATTTAACTATTCACAAACAACTTTAAATGCATAAGGGAGGGCAGCCCAGTGGCTCGGCGGTTTAGTGCTGCCTTCAGCCAGGGCATGATCCTGGGAGACCCCGGATCAAGTCCCAAGTCAGGCTCCCTGCATGGAGCCTGCTTCCTTCCTCTCCTGTTTCTCAGCCTCTCTTTCATCTGTCCTCTCATGAAATAAATATAATATAAATCTTGTAAAAACAAAAAAATAAATGCTTAAGGGAAGTCTGGTTAATGAAATTAGTAAGTTAAGACTAGATTTTATTAAAAATGTCTAGAGTGCTAAGTTAGACCTCTTTTATAGATACGTGTAATTCCTTGACAGATAATCAAGGCATATTAAGAAAATAAAATATGGCCTAAAATATGTAATTGTGGCTGTTAATTACAAATACATTGCAAGTCTGCAATGGAATAAGCAATATTCAGGAAAATTTGAAGCTAAGTGAAGCTTAATCAAAGAAACAAATGGGGGAAGGCCCCAGTGGTTTACTGGCTAGTGCTAAGCCTTCAGCCCGGTGTGTGATCCTGGAGACCCGGATTATAGTCCCACATCGTGACTTCCCTACATGGACGTGCTTCTCCCCTCTGCCGTGTCACTGCCTCTCTCCTCTCTCTGCTCTCTCAAGAAGTCAAATAAAAAAAATCTTAAAAAAACAAAAAGAACAAATGGGTGACAAAATTCAAACACTTTTTTTTAAAAGAATGTATTATATTTAAATAATTATTTGACACGGGACGCCTAACGACAGAGAGAGAAGGCAGAGACACAGGCAGAGGGAGAAAGCAGGCATCCATGCAGGGAGCCCAACGTTGACTCGATCCAGGGTTCTCCAGGATCACCGCTCTGGCTGAAGGCAGGCACTAAACCACTGATGACCACCGGCTGGGCTGAAAAAACTGTTTTTAACAGAAGAATATTATGAGTCTATTAAAATAATTTATTTATACAGGGTTACCAAACCAACTGTGTCATGAGGCCAAATTTGGCTACCGATTTAATTCATAATAAATAAAGTTATACGGAACAAGCCACAGGTTTTAGGAATCTACACTGACATCTATTACACTAGATAGCTGCAGAATGAGTACCTAGATAGGATCATACAGCCCACCAGAGCCTAAAACATTAAACCACATTGAACCCTTTACTGAAAAAGATACAGTGACCCCGATTCAGGAGCTATGTCAGCATGAAAACTAAACAGTACAAAACGTTTATCCATACAGGATTAATAATACAATGTACACATTTAAACAAAAACTATGGGGGAAAAGAGCAAATTAAGTTGACCTGTTAGAAGAAAAACCAATGGTCCCCAGCATAGTTTAATATTTCCATAAATGTTCGCATTTTCCATCTACTGTTATTATAATAGCTTTCCTGCAAATAAAGTAAGTGAATTAACTGGGAGGATGCACAATTGGAAAAGATGAACAGAGTCCGATACACAGGGGGCTCAAACTCGGTTTCAACCATTTTCCCATATGTGATTCTGGGCACATAGCACATGGATGTTCATCACAGCACAACTGTTTGTAACCGCAAAGATTTAGGAAAAAATTCAACACCTAGCACGAGAAAATGGCTAAGCAAAATGTGTGCATAGGATACATCAAAAAGTGATAAGCTGAGATCTACAAAAATTTTTACTGAAAGAGCAGAATTAAGTGAACAATTACATGAAACTTAAAATACAAGCTACTGAATTCCTCATGGGCACAGCGAGTTAACATAGCATGGACGGAAGGACACCATTAAACACCTAAGAGTACAAGTCAGAGAGGGGAGAGGAGTAATTAGAGGCAGAGGAAGACCACAAGGGTCAAAAAAGCTGAACTATCTAAAGGTCAGAGGCTGTGAACAGGAGGGGGTCATCACAGACTTAAGAGTTGACTGAGGGGCACCTGGTTGGCTCAACAAGTAGGCATGAGACTCATGGATCCTCAGGGTTGTCGAGATGGATCCCCACATTGGACTAGTTTCTTCAAATTTTAAATAACAAAAGGTTTCACGGCTATAGCCCAGAGCATAAATTTCCCAGGAGTCGGTTAAAAAATAACACTTTCAGAGATGCCTGGATGGCACATGCGGTTGAGCATCAGCATTGCTCAGGCGTGCTCCAGGAGGTCCCGGGATAGAGTCCCCCATCAGGCTCCCTTCATGGAGCCTGCCTCTCCTTCCCTCTGCCAATGTCTCCTGCTCTTTCTGTGTCCACTCATGAAAAAATAAAATCTTAAAAACAAACACCTTTTCAAAACATCCTAATCACTTTATTAAACAGCTGCTTCAAAAGTAAAGTCCTATAACTAACAACTGGTTTTTTTTGAAGTCGCGTGCTGTGAAATGACATATCCATTGTTGTGATATACGTAGAATTATCTGATAAGAAAACTGTCAGCAAGACAACAAGAGCTCATCATTGGGATTTTTAAAATGAGAATGGTACCTGTTAAGCAGTATGTTTTAGCAGAACGTTTTAGGAACAGTTCCTTTGCAAAAAGATGGTCTTCCCCCAAAAAAACATAAAATTAGATAGAAACGCTAGTGAATGCCAATATGCTGGATTTATCTACTATTAGCATATTTTTCTCTAACAATAAATATGAAGAAACCGTCACTGGCAATCACAAATTAAAAAAACCAGGGGCCCTTAATAAATAAAAAAGTATTTAACCTATAGCACGAAATTCGGAACTATTTTTTAAAAATTTTTTAAAATTTATTAATGATAACACAGAACAGAGAGAGAGGCATGAGACACAGGCAGAGGGAGAAGCAGCTCCATGCTGGGAGCCCGACACGGGGACTCGATCCGGGGACCCCAGGATCATGCCCCTGGGCCAAAGGTAGGCGGGAAAACTGCTGACCACCCATGGGATCCCGCAAGATTCTGAACTTTGAATTAAACTTACGACCTTCTCCATCCTAAGCTGTGTCTGTGACCAAAACCCGCGTATTTCGCAAAGGACGAGTGAATCGCGCGAAAGGTAAATTTCTGACAGGGAGAATAACAACTCAGGAAGTCACTAGAGACTTGAAATGTTTCCAGCATAACACATCTTTATTTGGCATATAAGGCAAATTTTGTATCCCTGATAATCTTGAATGAAGATCTATGAAAAGTTCCCTATGATAGTGCAGGCAAAATAATGCAAGTGAGAGCTAATACCCTTCCGCATACGATCACAATTCCCCAACAATCCGCGAAAGGAAAAATCTACACCCTACCTTGGGTTAAGACCAGCAATTTATGCTTGACAAAGGAAGTTTATACAAGTATGCCCCATAAGACTGCAAGCTTTAACAAATTTTGTGAATTAAAAAAAAAGATGGACAGTTTTTTAAAAGAATTCAAAAGGTTCTGGATAAATGGAAAAGCATTAACTATACATATATATTTTATTATTAGCCAAGCACATTTATCTAAGCACTTTTTACACTGATCAACTCACTTACTGCAACAACTTTGAAGTTAGAGACAAAGAAAACTGAGAGAGGTTAACTATGTTCACGACCCACATGGCTAGAAAGACAGTAGTCAGGAAAATCATTCCAGCAAGCAGACCTGATTACCCCTATATGAAACAAGCAGAGAGATATGCCAAGAACCTAAATGGGTGAGTATGACTGTGGGAAAAAGCTAAATAATAAAATATCAATAATAGTGGCAGACATGGAATGAGGAAAGTGAGAGGAAGTGCACTAGGATTTCCCACTTAAAAGAAGGTTTACTGAAAAAGACTCAGGGCTGTACCCAGTAGCGAAAGCATGACTTAAAAATCTAAAGATTAAAATGCTCTTTAAGTCACACCAGTATAGCAATGAAGCTGTCATAGGAAACATCAGCTTAGTCACACAACTTCTTGAATGAAGCAATTTAGTTTGGTCTAGGTGTTATGGTGAAGAGTCTAGAAACTAAGTCATGACAATGAATGTACAGAAAAGGGATTCATTTATATAACAAGAGA
>NC_054836.1:61842754-61848916 GCF_018345385.1 Vulpes lagopus | reverse complement strand
CATAGTAGGTATGCAACCAAATACTTAATAAATTACTGTATCCCTAATCTCTTGAGTTGATGTTGATAAACATTAGAAAATGAAAATGGACCAAGATAAGAATGGAAATTGCTGAATGAAATGATAAAAAGCAATTTATCCATTCACTTCATTCAGTATTTTATCAGGGGTCTAACTGTGTGCCATATCTGAGTGAAGAAAACGATACTGATTTCCATTAGTGTATTATAAAGCACAACTTAAAAATTGTGGCCCTCCTAAGGCATTTGCTATAGTTGAAAGCTCTAACTAAAAGGCTCAGTGGAATTAGAAGGAACTGAATAAAATCAAAATATAGTATTATCTGGGCAGGAATTCCGCAGTAAATCTGGTTATATAAAAATTTCACACGAATAGTTTTTAACTGACACTGAAGCACTGTGAACACTTTGGAAGACAAATGGTCAAGAATAAATGTTAGCATTGCTAATTTTAAATGCAGAGCTTTGCAATATGGTGTCTAATATAAAAGAAGTTATTTTTATCTATTTTTGCTATTTATTATCCTTTCCTGCTTTTCAGGTTGAGAGGCCATTATAACTGTTTTCTAAGTGTTTTCATTCATTCTGATAATAAAATTCTTACTTTTTCCCAACGCAGCACTGTTAAGAATAAGTGCAAAAATTTAATTTAAACTATCTTAAAGTGTCTTCACACGTGGCCTGATTCACTATTAAGGTCAATTTTCAAATAAATCTTTTTATTAGAAAAAAAACCAAAGATTTTACAGGGAAATTGCGCAACTGTACAGAGAATTCTCATGCACTCCACTCGATGTCTCCAATTATCGATATCTTATATTATACGTACAAAAATTAGCTAATGAATCAATAATTAAAATATTTGCATTAACCAAAGACCATTACATACTTTATTCAATTTCCTTAGTTTTTGGCTAAGTTCCCATCCCTCACATCACATTTAACAGTTGTCCTCAGGTTTTCTTAGCTCCTCTGGATTGGACAGTTTTTCAGCCTTTCCTTGTTGTTTTGAACACCTTGAGAAGTAAGGGTATTTTTGTTAGAATTCTCCCCTCAGTTGGGACATGTCTGTCGTTTATCTCATGATCTGTGATTGTGGATTATATACAGAGATTTACGCCATCTTTATAATATCATATAAAGGATAGTACTATCAACATGATTTATCATCTTTGGTATCGAATCTGATCATCTTGCTGAGTAGTGTTTTGTCAGCTTTCTCCATAGTAAAGTGATTATTATTATTATTATTATATTACTTATTTTCACATTTTGCATAACATAATTTTGTAAAGGAAGTTACTATGTGTATTCCCCACATTAGAGTGGATGCGCTATGCTTCATCCTCTTGAGGTGGACTGTCCATGCACAAATGGTTTAAATTCTTCTAAAGGGAATTTCACGTTCTTCGGTGTTTGTTTGTTTGTTTCTTTTCACTAGATTTTTATTTATTTGAGAGAGAGAGGAGAGAAAAAGCATGAGCAAGAGGGGCGAAGGAGAGGGAGGAGGCAGGTTCCCTGCTGAACAAGGAGCCTTCCTTGGGACCTGGATCATGATTCTGAGCCTAAGGCAGAAGCTTAATCTGACCTGAGCCCACCCAGGTGGCCCTCTTTCTTTCCTTTTTACAATTTTTTAATATTAGTATAATTCATCATGGATATTTTAGATTTTATCTTTGGGTTTATAATCCAACACTACTTATTTTGTTGCTATATTGTCTCCTCTCTGGCCAGGGAGCTCTTCTCAGTTGACACCTGTGTGCCTTAACATATTTTCCATGGAGTATGGATCTCTTGTTCTTTCCTAATATTTTGAAAGACCAAACTCCCTGATGTCAATATCATTTTTGACTGGCACTTGGTTTTCTGTCCCCAAGACCCTATCTTTGCTCCTTCTTCCCTCTCTCTCACTGTTTCATTTCTTTATTTATATGATCTGAAAATAGGAAAGGACAGGATATCAAATTTTGTGCTAATTTAAGGTAAATCACTTCTCCTTGTGTCCTACCAGAGGTTCTCAATTTTTAGTGTGCAAGAGAATAACCTGAGAGCGTGTTAATATGCCAGCCAACATTTAATTTTTTAGGTTAAAGGAAGGGCAGGTTAGGATTCTACATGTTACTGGTAACCTCAGAAAATAATAAAGAGTTCTTTGAGGGCTTTGCTTTGCTTAAAAGCAATGAAGCATGAGGGCAGATGGCTGTTCTGACACACCATATTTATTATTTCTAGTGGCTTGACCCATATACCCACCGCTCTGTGATAGAAAGGGATATAATTTGGGGATTTTCTATCGCCATAGTGAAGAGAACCTTACCTTAAAATACTCAGGATCTATGCTCAGAGTTAGTTTTATGTTTAGACATTTGAGTATATGTAAGATCCCCCATCTTTTTTGTGCTAGTATAATGTTTAGGACCCCACAGCAGCATTTTCAGGTACTGAGAGGGAACTGAGGGATCATCGAGCTCTGGTCCTCTCCTCTGAAGCACAGGAAAGAAACAGAGAGTTCTGGAGGATTGGATTGTCCAAGTTCACACCGCTTATTGGTGGTAGAGGCTAGGTCTGAAGAAGGTCTTCCTAAAATGTTGCATCAAGACAGACACCATTGAACCATAACTATTTATTTATTTATTTTTTTTTTTAAATTTTTATTTATTTATGATAGTCACAGAGATAGAAGAAGCAGAGACACAAGGCAGAGGGAGAAAGGCTCCATGCACCGGGAGCCCGACGTGGGATTCGATCCCGGGTCCCTGATCGCGCCTGGGGCCAAAGGCAGGCGCCAAACCGCTGTGCCACACCAGGGATCCCAACATAACTATTGTTAGATAGGCAATTTGGAAATAGACCAATTATTGGGATACTCTTTCTGCTTTTAAACTTTCATATAAAGTACGAACTGCATCTAGGTTTCAGGATTACCCCTTCAGTTTAGTTATAAGAGTAATGAGTAAATATCATGTTTGCCATTTGAAATTCTCTGTTTAACTATTTTAAATTGAAGTTTTAAAAATATTAAACCTGGCACTTAGTTCGCGGCTGGACAAACTTAATCTGAGTAAGGTTGGCTTCTCTGAAAATATAGGCAATTAAATATAGAGACATGAAGACTTGGAAAGTGAAAGGGTAGGCAAGGTCTCACTCACGGCTGAGGTTTTTCCGGGAATACCTTTGTTTAATTAATTCATCATCAGTATTCTGATGGCGCACATGGAGACCTATTCGAATCCCTTTTAGGTGCTCATGAAATGTATACCTATCTGGCAGAAGAAGACTACTTTGTTTGAAGATTTATTGAGCTAAAATGACTCTAATCTAGATGAGCCTAAGCTGTGGACGTACACGAGTTGTGGTCGTTTAAAGACTCTGGACAAGAATCGAGTCTTGGCTTTGCGCCGTGCACCCCGTGTGACCCTGGAGCAGTGTGCATTACTCTCGTGTCTTCTCGGGTTTCCTTAACAGTTAGTTGAGGGGATCGTTCTCCATACCGTTCAATTAACCCTCTTTGCTTTAATGACAATCATCAGATTTTGTCATTATTGGCCAGCACTAATAAATGTCACAAAAAAAGTGAATAATTTCTCTTTCTCCCTCTCCGTCGTTGTTTGCATTTTTCCATTCTGGAACTTTGATTTGCACCTCCAGAATACTTTAATTATTTGAACTGGGAAGGAGTTTCAGGTCAATTTCCATTCCACATTCGTAACTTTATATGATCTAATGAAGGCGCTGTGTCGGTTCACTTGGACCCGTGAGCTTTGTAAATAAAAACCCCCGTGTGTTTTTCATTGGGTTGGGTTTGGTGGTTTCCGGGTTAGAATCTTTTGGGGGGAAAACCGCCCCTCTCAATTTTCTCCCACCAGTTTTCCCCCCCTTTCCCCCATGATCCTTTTTCCTGTTTTTACATTGGGCAAAAAGAGGAAACCCTATGGTTTTAACTTTCCCCCAGTGGTTTTTTTTTATTAGCAAAATACCCCCCATTCCCTGATGAAAAAGGTAGGATTATTTGCGATGGTAAAAAATAATACCTTGTTTTCCCAACTTCTTTTTTTTTAAAATTTTTTTAAAAAATTTTTAAAAAAAAATTTTTTTTGATAGTTTCCCCAACCCCCAGGGAGGGCAGAAAATTTGGCCGGGGGAAGCAGGCTCCATGCAAGGGGGCCCCCTTGGGAAATTCGTCCCCCCTCTCCGGAAAGCCCTGGGGAAAGGCGGGCCCCCAAAAGCTGGCCACCCCGGGGTCCCAGACCCCTCTTCATTTTCCATTTATTGTTGAAAGGCCCTCAAGGGTTTCCCCAGTTGGATTAAAATTGGGGTTTTGAAATTGGGGTGAAGTGTATTTATTGATAATTGTGGGTTTTTTGGGGAAATCCCCCGCTGCAAATTTTGGGTTTTTGGGATAGTCCCTTTCCAGCTTTTTGAGGCCCTCCAATGTTTTCCAAATGGCTGGCCCAGTTCCTTCCCAAACAAAGCAAAAGGGGATCCCCATTTTAAACCTTCCCCCCCTTTGTTTGTTTTTCCCCTTTTTTTCCCCCCTTTTTCCCCAAGGTTTTGGGTTTTAAATTTAATTGGGGGTTTTGAATTTTTTATCCCCCAGGAAAGTGAGTGGGCGTTTTTTTTGTGGTTGGGTTGCTCGGGTTGGTAAAAAAGGGGAAAAAGGCTGGGACCTTTAAAAATTGGGAAAAAGGGTGGAAACTCAAGGGGGGTTATTTTTGTCAAGGCCCCAAACCCCGGGAAAGGTCAGAGGTGGGGTTTTTCCCTTGCGAGGAGAGGTCGTTGGGAAAAGAAAGCAGGACCTTCCTTTTTAAAGGTTAAAATTCTAAATTTTTCCCCTTCTGCACCCACATTTTAAAAAAAATTTTTTTCTTTTCAAAAGGGAGATTATTATGGACGTATAGAGATTGGGGATAGAAAAATTTATTTGCATATTTAAATATAAATCATATATTCTACTTGTTTATAGAATAATAAATTATTATATTAATCAGTAATACATTGAATAATAAATATATTAAGTGGAAACATAGATTTATGTTTAATGTTTGTTTATATAAACATCTATTCATGTTCCTGGGATCGATCTATCATAGATCTATCACTCTATCATCTCCCTAGCCTAGCTAGCTATATACCCAGGAAAGATAAACCCAGATGAACCAGATGGGAAATGTCCCCCTCCCGGAATGTGTCATGCAAGAAGATAGGCAAAAATCTCTGTACTTTCCTGATGTGCCATGTACAATTAACTCAGAGATGTACCAGTGATGTACTTGTGGCCAGGCGCCCGTGGTCAGAGAGAATCCTTGAGACTTTTTCCAGGCAAGAAGGTGTTTTTATAAAGTAATGGGACAGGACCCCTGGGCCTGAAGAGCTTCAATCAGAATCATGAGGAGCCTTGGTTATAAACTTTAAAAAAGTTGCCGTGTGGGGTGGGGACTCTAGAGATAAAAGAAGTTTCCAAAAGATTTTCACACGTGAACGAGATTTACGGATCCTGGAGGTTCCTGGCTATCAGCAAACAAATGTTGCCTTTGGCCTCCGCAAAGCATTAACAATCAGGCAGCCTGTGAATTCTTTGATAGAATGTCCCCCACTCTGTCGGTTCAAGTATTTGTTTATGGACTGCAATTTGTTAAGGAAATGTAATGTAGGATGCCTGGGTGGCTCAGTGGTTGAGCATCTGCCTTTGGCCAGGGCATGATCCCTGTGTCCTAGGATGGGGTCCCAACATGGGCTCCCCCCCGCAGGGAGCCTGCTCTCCCTTTGTCTCTGTCTCGCCCCTCTTTCTTTCTCTCGTCTCTCATCTCTCTCTGGATGTCTCTCATGAGTAAATAAACAAAATCTTTTTTTTAAAAAACAGATGTAATTTTAATTCTATATTCTTTGCCTTAGTTCCCCCTATCACCTGGGTCTTCCTCCCTCCATGCATCCTTTTGGTTCTTGGCCTTTGGTGGTGAAAGAATCCAAAGGAATATGAGGCAGGAGGAGAGTGAGATGGATTAAGCCAATGAAGTAAATTCCCAGGGAGCCTGGGTAAAGAAAGTGCAGCAGGCGGAATGTAGTGAGAAAGTCAGGTTCTTGTCTCAACGGAGTCGAAGAATGAATCTGGAGGACAAAGAAGAGTAAGTAAAGCGGACAGAGG